>NC_092135.1:66041963-66343463 GCF_043159975.1 Macaca nemestrina
GCTGGAATTGTGTGACATTACAAATCACAACCACTAGGTGGAATCTCAATTACTGTCGTTCAAGAATCAGGAAGACCATCAGTAATAATCTAGTACTAACTGGAAAGACAAGAACTTCTCTTGCTGGGCTATGAAGGATCAAATTCTGTTTTCTTGAAGATGTCAAAAAATTTTACTGAAGATGACACAAAATTCAAGGGGAAGATAAGCAAATGTTGGAAAACAAAATTAGAATCTAAGAGCATTTCACCCAAATGGAGGTTGAAGAAGTAATCTCAATGAAAGATCAAAAAATTGTGGAAGAAAAACAAGTCCTACAAATCAAATATAAATGACAAATGAGATGTTTACATAGAAATAGTACATAGGTATGACAAAGTAATCATCCCTTTTACAATAAATAATTCAAGATGGCTAATAGCAGTCTTCATTCCTGGCTCCATGAGAAAAGTGACCGATATGGAAAAAATTCAAGGCAAATTCAGTAAATGTAAAGGAATGAAGTGAGCAGCTACAAACAATGGGTACAATTATGGAAACTGTTTAATCTAGAGAAGGCTTGCCTACTCAAACAGTAAGTTACTGTGTAAAGGCTTAACAAGTTTCATAAAAATTTAAGATCAAAATAAAGGAATCACTTCTAACAGCAGAGTCCTTCCCTGAAAAAGAAGTTTCAGAAGAGAAGTCAGTTATTACATTTTAAAATATAAGGAACAAATTGGATATAGACAGGAACTTCTCAGAGGCCTCTCGTGGTCTGTGCTAGACTAACGCCATATACAACTAGGTACCTGCAAAGGGACCTTACCCAGGCAAGGCCGTTCACATAATTAACAATCTCCTCTAGGTGACAAAGAACAGAGGGCTCCATGATCACTAACCAGGATATTTCAAAGTCACAGAAATTAAGAAGGAAGCAAGGAAATCAGAAAGCAGACACAGTACAGTGCAGGGCAATAACCAAAGAATAAATAGGAAACACTAATGTTAATTTAAGGCCATTTGCTTCTGTTTACATGATTAATCTTTTTAAGGTAAAAAAAAATTTCCTTAATCTTCTTTACCGATAATCTTTTAAACAGCACCAACAACTTGTTCTGCAACTAACAGGAAGCTCATGCAAAATTCAACAGCTCTGCCTAGTTTAGACTGGAGCTAGCAGGATATTCAAATCCTGAGAGGTCAGCTCAACCTACACAGTGCAGAGTATTAGCTCAGCTTCTGAATGTAGCACTGCCAGTTTCTTTTGATTTCTGTTTTACTTCATTTCCTTTGATGACAGAGCCCACACCTAACAAGCACAGTGAATCTTATTAACGCCACAATTCTTCCTCTGCCTCTCCTTTATTCTTCACCCACTTCTTTCCCCCTTGGACCCACACTGTCTTCCACTAACAGGTTGGAAATCTGGGGACCAGAGCAGGGTTTCCCAGACAAGAAATACCTTTCCAGTGTCCTCACAAAGCCTTTCCCCATCTACAAACAAAGCTTTGTCATGGCTCAAACCAGGTCATTAACTCATCCACTAAGTTTCACTTACCTTTTGGAAGGATCTTTCTGAAGACACAGTGAAAGTAATTTTCTAAAGGACTTGCCGTACTTTTTCATCATTTCTTTATCCTCTACCCCTGTTTCCAAAGTGGGTGGATCATTTTGCAAAGTCAACATTAACACCTGCAGCAGAAACACACAAGACAGAATCTCAGTACAGCAATTGCTACAATCTAGTTTTGAATTTTTCATAGAAGTGTAAAAAACCATCCCTGATTAGATACAAAGTGCTTTCCCATGATTTTAACTTTGCAGAAACTGTGTATTGAAAGTATCCATTGCCACTGCAAATCTGTTCATGCCCCCTTTAACCTTTTTGTTATTCCATTGACAGAATTTACAAAATTTGCTCTATGTGTTGAGAATGATCCCAGACAGAGCTTCCTGGGAACTGGCTCATGTACCGCCTCGAGGAGCACGTAGCTCCAGCACAGGCTGGTTGGGAAAGCGGGTGGAGGAGAGAGAGAGCCAGAGGCATGACTGTTCATGTGTACAGGTCATTCATAAGTAAGGAACTGCCTGTACTCAAGGCTTCTGTAACACATTACTGGCCCTAAAAATAAAACCGCAACATCCCAGGAGGTAACATGATTTCCTTTAAAACAAAAAAAAAAAAAGAGAAAACATACAGAAAATTGCTAAAAGACTTGGCAAAACTGAGAGTAAGACACTGAAGGATAGCCAGAATATAACTGAGTGGCTAAAAACTGTCATCAAATCCAAAGTCCTTGCTGCTTTTGGAGGGGTACAAAACAAAATAAAAATACAACTTTAAATCAAAAAGGTAAAAATTCCACTCTTTCATACTAACTTCAAAATTATTTGCTTTAAAAAAAAAAAAGTGGAGGGTGTAGAAAACTACTAGCCTGTACGATGAATAAACCTCATTAATGCATACTTCAGCCTTAATTTATGCAAATGCTATACATGTCAAGCTTCTTTTCAAACACTTTCACATGTGTGAATAGATGAAGCGTGAAAGTGACGGCTTATTGTTTGTGGAGGATAATAGCCCACAGGAGAAAGTGGGGGACTGAGAACTCTGAAGAAATTCCTAGAGGACTTCAGGCTGGGAGTGCGACTTTGAATTCAGGTGGGAAACACTAAGAAGAGGCGAAAGAAAGAAAATGAAGAAAGAAAAACTGAATGAAAGAAAAAATCCTTCAGCATTACTTCAGTGCTTTTTCTTCAAAAGGTCACTTCAATTGTTTATACTTCAATTTTAAATTTTCTGCTAACAAAATCCGGTATATGTATCCACACACACATACACTAAAATCCTAACTATGTTAAATATATATATAGAGAGAAAACAATAAAATGAATTACACTAAAACCTTAGTAGAGATTGTCTGTGGTTGATGAGATTATAGATGATTGTTTTTCTTCTTTAGTCTGACTTGCATATCCAAACTTTCTACAATATATTACTTCTTTTAAATCAGTAAAACTCACTTTTTATTCTTGGGTTTTTAAAATAAATCCTCCCAAATTTTTCCAATAACCATGAAAGAGTCATAGACCATACTCTATGTAAAACAGCATTATAATTTCACTAAACTATTTCAGCCTCAAAACAAAATCCAGTTGGGTAAATTAGCCCTGATACCACTATCTCAGAACTAAGAACAACAACGAGGTATAAGCCAGTTAAAAGAACAGCAGACACGTGAAAACAGCATCCTAAAAACACTGTGGCTCTCTTGTATCAGATGAGTTGCCAACATTACACTAGGACAGCAGGGGTAAAAATGTTATAGTCCACTTAAAAAGCAAAAAAAAAAAAAAAGGCCTGAAAATCTGGGAAATCCATTTGCAGAGATGACATCACCATAATCTATTTTGAGATTTTCTTTGGGAACCTAGCATTTTTCTGCTATCAAAAGAGTAATGACCAGCATTTGTCATAGCTATCAACCTCCATCGACCAATCTGATCACATTATTTTCTCAACTCTGTGCTGAGACTATAAAGCAAGCTTCAAAACTGGGAATTATGCTACTTTTGTCCTATTCTGTCCACTGAGAAAATCAGACAATGTTCAACTTGGCTGTGTTCCTCCATTAATTCTCCTTGGGTCTAAGAGAAGGATGAAGATGTTGAAGACAATTAGAAAACTGATTCCATCCAATCACATTTCAACCCCGACATAGTATTTCCAACTGTAATTACTTTCATGGGAGGATATTTGTGATAAGGCGCTGCTCCTGTTGCTAACTCAATGGCAGTTATTCCAAAACTCCACATGTCAGCCTTGAAGTCATAGCCTCTCACCTAAGAAAGTAAGCAGGAAAAAAAAACACAATCATACGGCAGGCATGTTACATATCATCAAGTCCATATCATGTCAGAAATCCACAGCTGTTGATGTATAACTTTTACATTCGTTTGCTAATTAACTAGGAATCAAGAATTAAATCTTAAGTTACATGATGCATTCTACTAAAATGCTAGATACAAATGAAATGTTAGTGTATTAATGATCTGTACGATTATACTATGTTCATCAAAAAGTCACTTTATTGTTTTTTTCACCTGTTCCATGACTTCAGGGGCCATCCAACATGGGGTGCCAACGAATGTTTTTCTTACTTTATTTCGGGTAACATCACCCCCTGTTGCTAGGAACGCACTTACTCCAAAATCTGAAAGGGAAAAAAAAATCTCCTTTATTTTATGTAAGACATTATTGCTTATAAATTGTGATTTTTTTTTAGCATGTCTCTTCTTTGTGAGCTTCACAGTGGTGATGAACTGTTCCGAACATGTCTACGGCACTCTCTCAGGAAAAAAAAGGCAGATCTGCCCTCTGTCATCCCCTACACCTTGGGGAACACCATCACTGGTAATGGGCCACAAGCCCGCCAGTCCAAAAGCTTAGTACACCAAATTAAATATAAAGGGTCTTAGCTTTTAGCTGAGGTATATAAAGATAAGATACATAAAACCAACATGCCTGAGTTTGTCTGTATGCAAAAAACCTTAGTCAGCAAAGACTGATTTTCTGGACAATTTTCATAAGTACAGATGAAATGGATTGTAGAAGTAAACAGTATTTTTCTTAACACTCAGTATATACTAGAAGTTAATTTTATGAGAAGATGAATTAATTAGGCATACCGTACAGGTTGAGCATCCCAAAATGCTTGCGACCAGAAATGTTTTAGATTTTGGATTTTTTCTCATTTTAAAATACTTACATTATATACTAAGTTAGTTAAGTGCCCTCATTCAAAAACCAGAAATCTGAAATGTCCCAATGAACATTTCCTTTGAATGTCACCTCACATTCAAAAAGTTTCAGAATTTGGAACATTTGGGATTTCAAATTTTCTGATTTAGGGATACTCAACTTATATATACATACAAGGCACATGTGCAAAAATTCTATTTGTATATACAGTACAGAAGGGAATGCCTGGCAATTATTAATGCACTATTCTTGCTTTCATTTTTACACAATGGTTAAAAGTAGTTAATAAGTTAAAGTACCAATTACTCAAGACTAGTGTACCTATCAATGACAGCCAAGTCAAGGACTGCTTGATAGTGAGCTGGTGGGTAGTAATAAAAACACGTAGTCAACACCTCAAAACACCACAGCGCACTGTGCAGTCTGAGCCTCTGCAAATCGTTCTCATATACTTTTCCTTCGCTGGTCCCCTTTGTTGGCTGTCAGGGTGACAGCAATTACCAAAAAACAACCTCAAGTACAAACCAAGGTCAAAATGTATTAGCATTTGCTGTAGGCCTATAAGGTTAGCTTATGCAATTGTGACTTAATAACATTGTAACCAGTTTCCTGAGTAGAAATATATTGAATGTTGAATTTTATTTATATTTAAATTTACTAGTACTCCCAACAGGATTTCAATTACAAATAAAAGGAATGAAAATTGACAAATGGAGTCTTTGTTCCAACTGCTACTCTCATGTTCATATTGAATAAAAGTATATATTTTTAAACTGCTATATAATTTAACATGCATATATGTTTCCAATTCTAAAGCCCTTTTAATTCTTATACTGCAGCCAGAACACTGAAGTCTTGTGAAAAGAAATCTCTGTAACCACTCAGTCTCCTGTGGGTGGGAGAAGATACAATTCATTCTCTTAGAGAAGAGTTAGGTGAATTGAAATATGTGTAAGCATCTACTATATCTGCTGGAAAAAAAATATATTTGATAAAGCTTTTAAAGCTACTAATTTCAACTTAATTTGTATTTCTAAAAAGAAGTTCAACGATGAATCCAACATTTCATTTTTGTTAAAATGATTTTATAATACGATAATATGAAATAAATACATATCATCTATAAATCAAGGATACAGGTAAAAGCTGCTTTAAGGAAAAATTGATTCTTTTAAATGCAATTGAAGCAACTCTGCGCCCTAACGTCTCTTCCTAAAAGATATAATCCAGGTAAAAATCCATAGTTAACATTAGATATATTTTCACTTCCTTAAAAATACTACCTGCTTATATTACACATTTTAAAAAGTCAGACAAACAGCTGAAAAAGATGTATAGTAGCAATTTATTACCGACAATACCCTTTCAATATATCTGTCATGATTCATATATTTATTCAGAGCCTCCACTTTGAACACTCACTTTAAAGTCTCAAACAGATGGTTAAATGTCTTTAAAACTCAGAACAAAAATTTCAGGAGCAGAAAACACCAATCCTAACATCTACTCCCTCTATGACTACAGAATAAATACACAGTTTGCTCCTATGTATGGCTGATGTGTATATAGATTATATGCACTCAGTAACAGAACATTTTGAGTAAAGCACATAGTGTGCTTATGTTATATAAACAAAAAATTGGTATATTCTGTAGAGATAGCTTGCATATGACAGTTAGAACGAGGTGGCAGAACAGTAACAGTGAAAAGCCGTCCTTGTTTCCTAAGGGGTACATCTATACAGCCAAAGGGAATGGAGCCAGATTCACTTGGGTCCAAAACCATGGACATTTCTCAGGCAACACGGAATCAAAGGCTACACGTGGTTAGCCTTTGATTAGGTTAGCCAGTCCATCTCCTGACTGCAGGAATAACTGGAGGATATGGGTAAAAGCTACTTTAAGAAAAACAACAGCAGCAGCAGCAACAAAGAATGCTGTCATCCTAATAACAAAAAGGCTCTAACACCTTCTGAATCCATCCACTTCTTTGCTTCTCCACAGCCACTGCCTTCATTTAATCCACCATTACTTCTTGCCAAGACTTCTGCGGCAGCCTCCTAAGTTCCCATCTCCCTTCCTTCCCCAGATCCAGGCTCCAGCGACCAGGCCTTTCTATGTCACAGGACTGAGCCCTCCTTAAAAGTCTTTCAGGCGGGGCGTGGTGGCTCACACCTGTAACCCCAGCACTTTGGGAGGCCAAGGCAGGTGGATCACGAAGTCAGGAGTTCGAGACCATCCTGGCCAACATGATGAAACCCCATTTCTACTAAAAAAAAACACAAAAAATTAGCTGGGCATGGTAGCACATGCTTGTAGTCTCAGTAACTCTAGAGGCTGAGGCAGGGGAACTGCCTGAACCCAGGAGGCGGAGGTTGCAGTGAGCTGAGATCATGCCACTGCACTCTAGCCTGGTGACAGAGCAAGATTCTGTCTCAAAAAAAAAAAACAAAAAAAAAAAAAACAAAAAAAAAAAAACGTCTTTCAAGGCTCCCTGTCCCCTCAGGAAAAAGTCAAAATCCTTCAGCATAACAGGTAAACCTGACTGCCCTTTCCTCTTCTGCCCTACCTATATCACTACTCTCAGATTCAGATGGTAAGCTCCCTACTGAACGACTTACTTTTTATTCCCTGATCCCATCACCTCCTTGGCCTCACCAGCACTGCCCTTGCACATGATGCTTTGTCATCTAGGTACATCAACCCTCCATGCTAAACAGGTGCACCAGCAGAGGGCTTTCTGCATGGCCTTGTTAATGACACAGCATCTCCAGCACCCTGGCTCTTGGTGAGTAGTTGGATGTGCATTCATCACCTTTGCGTAATTTGGCACGGGCGATTTCAGTAACATCAGTCATGGTCTTATTTTGAGGTGTGAATGCTACTAAGCCTTGAGGAGGATCTGCAGGTATGGTTATCTGATTTGGAGAGTGACAGATGTACTAGGAAACATCACAGGACTAATGGGCAAGATCTGAGTGTTAACAGTGATTAGGCCTAAGGCTAGACTATTACCCAACTGTATGACTCCAGAAAGGGACTTAAACTTTCTGGTTGGGCCTTACTGGCCTTCTTATTTAGACCTATTTTTATTTATGTATTTATTTTTTTCCAGATAGAGTCTCGCTCTGTCGCCCAAGGTGGAGCACAGTGGCATGATCATGGCTCACCGCAGCCTCAACCTCCCATGCTCAAGCGATCCTCCTACCTCAGCCCCCCAAGTAGCTATGACTACAGGCATGTGCTACCATGCCCATCTAATCTATTTTTATTTTTTGTAGATATGCAGTCTCTCTATGTTGCCCAAGCTGGTCTCAAACTCTTGAGCTCAAGCAAAGCTCCTGTCTCAGCCTCCCAATGTGCTGGAATTATAAGCATGAGCCACCATGCCCAGCCTCTATTTTTATATTACTTTCATATTTATAAGACTCGTATTTTTTTTTACCATGTATGAATATTCTTTACAACAACTGTTAGGTAGATCAATAAGCTACTCAATGCCTTTTCATAAGCAAGGCAAGAAGGCTGCAGGGATAAGCATAAACATTTTACAGTGGCAGAGATAAAATAGGAGAAGACATGTTTCTTGACTTTAACAATATTTGTCGGGCATGATGGTTCATTAGGTGGGTGCAGTAGCATGCAACTGTTAATTTCACCTACTCAGGAGGATGAAATGGGAGAATCACTTGAGCCCAGGAGGTCGAGGATGCAGTGAGCCATGACTGTACCACTGCACTCCAGTCTGGGCAACAGAGTGAAACCCTGTCTTAAAAAAAAAAAAAAAAAAAAAAGAATATTCACACCTAAGTAGGATAACATATGAAAACAATAAACAATAAAACAACATGCAAAATCAAATGCAATGTATAAAATCAAATACCACATTGTCTGTATAAAAGCAGAGGAGCTATAACCATAATGGTCATGGAAGACTATCTCCAAAGTGGGCCTTGGAGCCAGCCTTGAAGATGAGGTGAAGACTTGGATGAGGAAGCCCAACAGGAAACAAATTCTCGACAAAGAAATGGCATGAGCAAAGCACAAGTGTGGGCCAAGAAGAAAAACTGACAGCTGCAAGGGTCAAAAACTCAAAACACCTACAGCAGCCAGGCAGGAATACAATAGAGAAAAGAGGGTCCTGAAAACCAACAGCTACAGTCTCAGTGACAAGGGCCCTTGATACTCAGTCTCTGTGACAGGAGACTTTAGGAGTGCTGGGCCTTGTGTGAAGCCCTGGAGCCCACTGTCAGCACCCTCCAACCAAGGTCCAAGGCAGGCCCCTGTTGCTTGGCACCAGGAGAAAGTTGCCATAAAGAAATGCAGACCCAGGATTGCTGGATATCCCAGTTTTCCCAGGGAAGCCAAACATTGGAATCTTTATGAAAAAACTCCCTTTCTTACTGTAGTTGGCAACAAATTCATTTCTAAAAAACTGGAAAAGAGATTTCTCCTGCCTAATTTAGTCCGCAAAACTAAAGTCTGCCAACTGTGTGGTTATGATGTCTAAAATTTACCTAAAATACTTCAACATATGCCGTGTGATACCACAACTTAGGTGGTCAGCTGGCATTCTAACCAAGAATGTCCAGTGCTAGGGGGGTTCAGATAGCACTCAACTCAGCATGCCAGAGGCAGCTGCTGGAAGTATTTCTATTATCCAAATCTAAATATAGATGAGTATAAGCCAGGTGACTAAGTGTCGAAAGGAGTTACTATTAGGGAAAACAGTGACCTGTTGAGAGGTATGAAACATGTTAGAAATGGACTTTCACTGCTGAAAATAAAGGTTCTTAGCACACAGAGAGTGGCTAAAATATTTCAGATATACTCCTCACTCTTGCATGAACAGAATAAAACAATCCAGTCCAGCCCAACTGTAGACTATACCCCAGCCAGTTCTGTGGATGGTTGGATTCCTAATAGCAAGCATAAGGATAAAACAAAAACTGCATCTGGAATCTTGGCATGTCTGCCTCTAATGAATTTTTCATTCACCTATGAGGAAAAAGAACTGGGATTTCCTTGA
Source organism: Macaca nemestrina (assembly GCF_043159975.1). Taxonomy (NCBI): domain Eukaryota; kingdom Metazoa; phylum Chordata; class Mammalia; order Primates; family Cercopithecidae; genus Macaca; species Macaca nemestrina. Next base: position 66,051,736 of record NC_092135.1, read on the forward strand.
GCTTACAGAACAAATTGTGAGAACTGTTTAGGGGCTCGCTTGCTAACCAAGGGCAAAATTTGGTCTAAAAGTTGATTTCTCTAAAACCTGTAAGGGAGGCTGTGGGTGAGTACCCAAGCCTCACCTACCTCAAACTTCTGCAGTATCTGCTATTCTCTTTGAAAAGGAACCCGAGTTGTGCTTGAACAACATTGACTTAGGTCACTTCAACCTTTGATCAGAGAGTAACAGGATCAATGTTTGAGAGTTCAGAGCTTCCTAAAATGTAGCTACAATGAGTTAAAAGAGACACTGATGCCTAAGTGGCTGAGTGGGAGTCTGGAGCAACAGGAGCCCCCACAGCTTCAGGGGACCCTGAAAGTTCTTTCCTACTAGCAGCTTCTTTTCCATGGAGGCAATGATTTTTAAAAGCAGGGAAGTACTAGGTGAGATTGTTGAGGGGCCCAACCAACCACAGAGTCTGAGTACCAGGTAAAGGAACTTATACCTGATTCAATTAACAGCTGTCGTTCCCTTTCTCGTTAGAGAAGAAGAACATTTGGAAAAAGTGACCATGCAGGGATGTTCAGCAAAGGAAAAAGACTAGAAGCAGGGAAGACCACAACCATAGCCCAGGAGCAAAATCAACAGAGCCGGTATATGAATAGAGAGGTTGGAAATGGAGAGGATTAGACCAATTCTTAAGAAAATATGATGATTTAGTAGGTATTGGAATTAAGAAAAGAGGAAGGAATAAAAAAGATTAGATGACTTGCCAAGGAACACAGAGCAAGTTATTGAGGGTCTGAATAAAATTCATAGTCCTTCAGAAAGGAGTCAGTTACTTAGCCCTAGTCTCCTTTTCTGGAAAGTTCAATGTATTTTTCTTTATTGAGAAGGAAATGCAAAATGCAATAATGGGGTTAAGATTCCACAACTCCTAAGCTCTTTCTCTGAGTAAAGATCAAGTTGTGATTACCCAACACAGAAAAACTGGTTTGAGGTTCACTGGTTAATCCTAAATGTCATATTTATATCAAAACCAATCCCTTTATAATTTGGTTTGAGTCCCAGTTGTTTTTTTTTTTCTCATGAGAGACTCTCAAGACTTGACTGACAAAATTGAAATGTTCTTCTAAACACTCAGGAACATTTTCAGGGCTGCCAGCATCCGGCCTTCCCGAGTCCCACAGGTTTCCTTAAAATGTTATACCACCAACGTTGGATGATTAAAGAAGTACATTGTGACTTCAATTATGCAAACTGTATAATAATGAGTAGAAAACAGAAGCAAATATTTTCCTAATTCTGTTGGGAACAGACTAAAGAGAGCTTTTTTTTTTAACCATGTAGTTCCTTATTTTCTTATTATTTTTGTACTAGGATGTGTGTCAGTTGTACAGCATCCACTTATGCCCAGTACACATGGCTGTGCACAATTGTGAACATGCACCGTGTGGGTTTAGACACCATGGGCTAACAGAGCTTTGATTTCGACACAATCCTGGCCTTTTAGTGAGAGCTAACCTGGGGGAATATATTAACTTAAATAGAATGACTATGACATGACCTAAACAACATAAATACAAGAAACATGCTAATGGGCCCAGTATACTACACTCAGCACTGAAGGCACCATCCTCTGCTGCTAATTCCCAGGGCCCTTTTGCCTGATTTTCTTGGTGAGAGAAGAAAAACACAGACCAGGGAAAGTCAGGGCTTTAGCAGTTAGCAGTTACAGAATCAGAGGCATGCCTCTTCCAACTGCAGTCCAGACTTACTTATTACATCCACATTAATCTTCCTAAAGTGCAGTTTCTGATCATAGCACTCTCTGGTCACAATCTTTTTCCCTCCAGGGCATTTGAGAATAACAGGAAAGCTCATCCTAGGCCATAATTCAGCATTTATATGGAAGCCAACAAGATTCTAGTATTGTTTCCTTCTGATTGCAATGCTTATTCAATTATCGTATACTTTAGCAAAGTGCTTTCGCTCCTTTAACTGACCAAATCACCACTTCTGCTTTATGTTTATGTATAATTAAATCCAGCCTTTGGATACTAATTCTTCTGTTTGTTTTCTTTTTGTTTATAGAGGAAAAGGGCGCAACTTTTCACTTTCCTGGAGCCTGACCATCATCAGAATGTCACCAGACCTCTGGGCACTGAAAGCCAAGTCTGAGTGCAAACTGGGAGGGCCACCCTTTCCCTCCAACCTACACTAGGAAACCCTACAACCCAGAGCAGGAGAAAGCTTTCTGCTGTCCTGACTCAAAGGAGGCAGAGGGATAACTTAAATCTTCCAGGTGGGTGTTGCACTTCTGGGCACCTGCGCTGTGTTCAGCAGAATGCAGCACAGCTCAGGGCAAGAAGCAGAGTAGAAAGCCCAGTGGGCCAAGTCAAGATGCAACAAGACCTGGAACAGCAGCCACCCACACTCACTGAGCTGGCTTCCTTCTTGAAATCATGCCACTTTACACACAGGAGTAGTTTTCCTTCTATTATTATAGTGGTATTCCAGCACACCCACAGCCAAAAAGGCCAGATAGCAATGTGTGTGATGTAACATATGTGGCCCCTATTCAGAGGCATACTGTGGGATCCTGATTCTAGTAAGTCTGCCATCAACAATCCCTAAAACTAACAGAAAGAAGACAGGCAGCAAGGGAAGACACAGCGCATACAAAGGAGCCATGTTTCCACTCCAAAGAGGTGCTTTAAAATTGAACAGGCCTAGCCTAAATGTTAAGTCCCAATGACACTGCCTGCTCGTTTCCTTCTTTGAGCAACAGGTCCTCAAGCTTTACAATGAGAAGCTTAGAATATGATTGGTTCTCAGTATCAGTTCCTGGAGCACACACTGTTGGTTGACTGCCCAACATCCATATCCTGTTCTTTTCTACCAGAATCTTGATTTTGTTTGCCAGGCCTTGGGAGATTCATCTTATTGATCTAAGCCAATAATGGCATATCATTCTTTTTCAGCAGTGAATGGTCAGTGGCTCTGCCCTAGTCCTGACCTATAAGATCCTAAGATAATACAGTACAGGCTCTTGCAGGGAAGTTTTTCTCCTGAATAAAAGAACCATCCTACAAGGCTCCTTTGCTCCCCAATCTCCTTCCTGTTTGAGAATGGTCATGTGAAGAGGTGATGCTAGTAGTGACGACAGCCCATGAAGATGTGACGTAAGGGAGTGATACAACCCATGCCAGCAGGTGCTGCCCAACACCCACTGGCAGCACAGAAGGGAAAGTAGGAAAGAGTCCATGACCTCCATGACATCTCTAGGCCCCTGTACCAACTCTGAAACCAAATGCCCAGACTTCTTGCTATGTGAGATAATTAATGTTTCTGCTGCTTAATCTCCTTTCAGACCAGTGCTCTGTTATTTGTACCCAAAGGATTCTTAACTCTTACAATCTCCTGCCTTTCCTCAGTCTAGCCACATTGATTCATACTTCCTGACTGCTAAGGGTTAACCATTGCATCAGAGGCCAAAGTCACTGCAATCCCCAAAAGGACTTGGTAAACAATTAGCAAGAAAACAGTTTAGCACACAGTGCAATTTTGGATTTTAAAACAGCTCCAGTATCAAGCATGGCTTTTAATGCCAGAAGCACAAATTAAAACAAGTAAATGCAGAGGCATCTCAAGGGGGAAGAAAACATACTGCAAGAAGAATCTAATTCACTTTTTTGCCAATAGTTGCTGTTGGGGCTATACTTACATAAACCTACAACAAAGAAAATAACACACTTCTAGGAAAATAGGAGACAGAAGTAAGTTTGACATCCTAGTCTAGACCCTTGTCATTCAAAGTGGGGTCCATAAACCAGACCAGCATTACCTGTGAGGCTTTAAATGCAGAATCTTGAGTCCCACTCTAGACCTACTGAATCAGAATCTGGACTGGAGCAAGATACTCAGCTGACTGAATGCACATCGAAGAAGAGAAGCACTGCTCTAGATTACTGTCTTCCTAGCAGGCACTATGGCATGATTCAGTGGGACTGGAAGATCTCAATGCACAGCCAACTCCACCGGTTCCTCTTTCACCTCTCAGATGAAGAGAACCATGGCAGGGGAGAAAGAGGAGCAGGAAAAAAGTATTTATGTGTGCATATTCATGTATCTTATGACACAGTAAGTTCAAGGGCAATTCTAAAAACATAAATTATATCCCACACAGAATGATCTAACCCAGTTATTCTCAACTGTGTCACATATGTCCAGTAGAATAAATTCATAGACATGGCACACCTCTTTGGGAATACACAGATTTTTATGAAATCTTTTTTAAGTGCATGAAAATAATTTATAATCACAAATCTTACTAATGGTTTATCAGTAACAGCTGCTCACTGCAGGTGTGATGGTACTGGGAGAAAGGCTATAGGTAAACATCATTCTTAGCACAGATTTATGTGGCACTACTCCTTTCTCTCTCATTTGTGAAAACCTCTGATGAATTGCATAAGGGTGATATCAGGTTGGTGCAAAGGTAATTGCAGTTTTAAATTAAAAGCAGTGGCAGTAACTGCATTACCTTTGCACCAACCTGATATCATATTATTAGAGTGATAACCTTGAATTGCTTATCTTTTAAGCAAGTCAATAAATATGTTGGCACTTTACTATTAGTAATCAGTTATTCACATACCACTACATATTGGGACACACCACCCATCTTGCTTGGGAGAGAACCTGGTACCCCAAGAGGAACCAGGTAAAACCAAAGAGGTTCTTCTGACACCCTCACTCCCACCCAATCCCTTCCCCTCACCCCACATCAGCCTCCTGGTTTTCATTTCTATGTATTCCTTCTTGAAAGCAAATGGTGTTCAATGGCTTTGTTTGGCTCTATATGCATGGTCCCAACCATGGCATGGTGTCCAAGTCATTCACAGTCAAAAAACATAATCCTACAGTATTTCCTGAGTCTGGGCCCTAGAGAGTCACTTATCAACTGCTCTAGACAAATCCATCTTCCCTGCCTATTAATGAGGGAGCAGTAGTCATGACCTTCTTTGAAACATCAGAGAATGACAATTTCACAGCCTTTCCTGACAGCAAAAGAAGAAATCATAAGACAGTCCATAAAGGTAGAGTTTCATCTTTTAAAATAAACACAAAGAAGCAAGCCTTCCTGTGACTGGGGTCTCATATGTAGACTCTTGACATTGCCATCAACCAGTTTCCTTCAAATAGGCTACATCCTTTGCACCTTCTACAAGGAAATCAAATCAATTCACGACAGACAAATTGAAAGAAAAATTCAGGCCAGGCACGGTGGCTCACACCTGTAATCCTAGCACTTTGGGAAGCCAAGGCAGGTGGATCACGAAGTCAGGAGATCAAGACTATCCTGGCTAACATGGTGAAACCCCATCTCTACTAAAAATACAAAAAATTAGCCGGGTGTGGTGGCACACGCCTGTAGTCCCAGCTACAGGAGAATCGCTTGAACCCAGGAGGCAGAGGGTGCAGTGAGCCGAGACCATGCCACTGCACTCCAGCCTGGGTGACAGAGCAAGATTGTCTCAAAAAAAAAAAAAAAAAAATTCAACGGGATGATTCCTGGTAAAAACAGAGGCTGCTACTCCTTCCCCAATTCCTCAGCCATTCTCTCAATCAAGGCAACACAGGCTTAAAAGGGACAAAAAGAATAAGTGGTCAATGCCAATTATATTTGGCTCAAAGTTCAGTTGACAGATACAGTCAATTAGCCACAGCAATGGAGAGCAACAGTTGAACAAAATGGCAAACCACAGATAATCTGCCCATCTATGTCAGAGCTACACCCTTGCCCCAAAGCAGGTGAGTTTTCAGTAAGAAGTGGAGTCAGTGGTCACACCTGGAGCAGCAACATAAGGGAAGGCTGAAGCAGGAGTCCCAGCCCAGCTGCGCTGAAGGTCCCAGGCCAAGAGACAGCTTTTTCAAGTCCGATGATACACGTGACCAAGAGCTCACTAGTGGTCAACTTTCTATTAAATAAGATAATTACACTGAACAAAGGCAAAACACAGATAATTCCCACACCACATAACCATTCTTCCCTGGATCCCCAGTGTGGGGTGGGAGGACTATTTTTAAAGATGCTCTGGTAAAAGCAGCCACAGGACAGAGCCTTGGCTTACTCTCCTCTCTATGCCCAAGATAATCCTCTGATTTGAATTCTTTAAAATAGTACTGAGAATGTCTTTAGTGACTGCAGCTAATGAAGGGTTATTTGAACATTTTATGCAAGATAGGTCCTTGGAGAACATCTTGTCAACCTTCCTTACTTTACAACGGAAGGAACTGAGCCCTGGGGCTGCTGAACTGTCAAAAGGCATAGAGTTAAGAAATATATTGGTGGGGTAGGGGCAAAACCTAATGGCAAGAAGTGCAGTGAAGTCTGAGGAGATCTGAGAGTGAAATGCTTTTATGACTTTCAGAATGACCTTAAACAAGTCCACAATTGCTCAGCAGTCCTCAGACGCTTCATCTGAAGGAACTATTGTGCTGAACCGACAGACTTGTTGTAAGGAGAGCACCAGGTAAGTATATTATACAGGTATTACTGTTTCCCAAGCCAAAGGCAAGCTTCCAAAGTGAGCGAGGGCTCCTGGCTGGCCATATTCGCAGAGACAGGCACGAACAACTTAGATCAAATATTAATAAGTCTAAATTTCCAATACAATATTCATATACCTGCAGGTGATCTTTTTTATACAAATCTCCACTCAACCAGCCCTACTATCAGAAGCCTCCATTAAGCCACAATAGCCCATCTGTACATGTTAAAGATATGATCCCTATGGGAGATTAAAATAACACAACTCCAGTTGCTACAAGTATTTAAGGAAACAATGCACACCATTTTTTTACAAAGTTTTCAGAAGGATTAGTTGAATCATCAAAGAATCTGCAGATTTCCAAATCTGTGATAAAAGAAAACCTCACACTGAAAAATCCTAACATTGAAGAGTCACTGAACTATTGCTCAATATTCTTTTAATCTAAATTTACTATATAGTCAGATGTTTATTAATTCATTTGACAACTGTTTGCCAAGATCTTACTAAGTGCCACTTCCAGTTCTAAGTACTGGGACTGTAGACCAGAAACCCCTGCTCTCACAGAGCTGACTTTTAAGTTGGGGCAGGGGTAAGGGGGAGAGGTCAATACAGATAAAAGCTAAATTACAAAACATAATACATAGCAGTAGTTCTCAGACTTCAGCTTGTTTCAGAACCCTTAGAGGGCTTCTTAAAACACAGATTGCTGGGCCCTACCTCTAGAATTTCCCATTCAGAAGTCTAGGGTGGAAGAGCATAAGAGTTTGCATTTTTATCAAGTTTATGCTGCTTCTGCTGCTCTAGGAGCACACCTTAAGAGAGCCACTGATAGAGAGTACGCTGATGTGTACAATAAAGAAAATAGAGAAGGGCAGTGAATACAAAATATAGGGTAGGGGGGTTACAACATGAGGCCTGGAAGTCTCAATGATGTGACACTTGAGCCAATATCTGAAGGAGGTAAGGAAAAGAGTATTCCGGAAAAAAGGAACAGCCCATGCAAAGATCCCGAGGCAGGAGCATGCAAGGTAAGGAGGCCAGTTTGACTGAAGAGGAAGATGTTAAGAGCTGAGATCAATGACATAATGAGGGGCCAGATCTTATAAGGCCTCATGAGGCACCTTAAGGATCTTGATTTTCACTCTGAAATGGGAAGGGGTTGGACGGTTTTGAGGAAAGGCATAATACAAGTCAACTTAGTTTAACAGCAGTACTCTGGATGCCGTGTAGAGAACAGACCACAAAGGCAGAAGAAGAGGTCCTTTTAGGAGACTGCCATAATAATCCAAACAAGAACTGATGGGTCTGTGGACCAGGATGACAGCAGGGGGCTGATGAAATATAGTCAACCATAGGATTTACTAACATATTGGACAGGGTGTAGAGTCCAAGAGAAAGACAAGGATCGAGGAACATCAAGATTTCTGGCCTACTCAATAGAAGAATGGGAAAGAATTAAAAGAATTGGGAAAGACTGTGAGAAGCGCAGTTCTGCAGCACAGGGGTCACAGAGTTCTCTATTGAAGGTATCCATTTGTTAGAGTTGAAAGGGAATTTGAGAACCTAAGCACATCATTTTACAGCTGATACAAACTATGGCCAGCAAAGGGTAAGGACAGTAAGTTAACGACCACGGGGGGCCTAGATTGGCTACTGTGTCCTCAAGTGCACTACATACAATCAAGTGTTAAATCATATTCCATAGAACGTAAACACAGGTTAACGTTATTTAAATTTCCTAAAAAATCTATGATCAACATACGATACATGCAATAATTTATAAGATGTTATTGACCAAAACCTATTCCTATTTATAATACATATTTAAGATTTATCCCCATTACAACCTATTCAACTAGTCCTAAAGTGGCTAACTTAAGTTACCCAGATATATGCATTCCCTTCACACTTAACATATTTTTTTAATTTATATAGTTAACTGTTTAATGTCTGTGTCTCCTAAACTATAAACTCCATGACAGTAGACACAATGTCTCCATTGCTTACCACTGTGTCAGCTCAGAGGACTGTGCCTAGAAAATAGCAAATGCTCAATAAATACCTGTCAACTAACCACTGAGGATACACTGAAACCAAACACCTAACGTTTACCTTTTCCCCCACAGAAGGAGCAGGCTATACAAATGGAGGTTCTGGGAAAAAGAAAAATAAACAAAAAAATAAGCAAAGGACTGAAATGCTCGGCTTTCAAGTCTAAAAACTCTTATTTTAGCCAGACCTCTGTAGCTTTTGGTAATAGGTGAAATTTAATTTAATAATGATATTGCAGGCCCTTACACGAAGGAAAAAAGAGAGGGAAGGAGGGAGACTGGGTCCCATCTGCCTCATGCCCCCCTAGACACTCTTCTGTGAAGCTCAACCGTGTCTCCGCTGTAGCTAAATGTGCACAGCTGAGCAAAAATTCCAGCAGGGGAGTAGAGCAAAGTGGTTCTCCTCCATCGGAGGTTCACCCAGTAACATTTCCTTATGTTGTTGCTCAAACAACTGCTAGCAGCTGTTAAAGCATGAGAAGCTGCTTACAATCTCCTCAAGTATTTCTCACTGATGGTGTACAGCTGGAACAAAAACCTCAGTTTCCAGAACTGACTACATTCTTGGTTCATTCTAGAGTTTTTAACAAATGTTACCATTTGTCGAGACACCAAAAATCAGGGAGCCACATTAACTTACTGTCCTTATTCACTTATGCCAAAAAAAAAAAAAATTCATGTATGAGAATTTTGTCATAATTCATCAAACCATAATTCACATAGTTATAAACTGTTCCTGAAACGCAAAACAAATATTTTGGCTCACTGTAGAACACTTAAACACCCCCCAACAGATTTTAATTTTCATGTGTATTCTGTTTTCTGAGTATAACCAGTGCCTCTTCATTCACGTTCTCTGCTTCACTCTTTATCATTTCATTGCTTGCTGGCTAGGGCAGTGCTTGTCCAATATCAGAAGTGATATCGCTCATTAAAAACTATTTTCAGCCTTTAAAATATGCAGTAGTATACATACCTAAATATTTAAAATATTTCTGCCTCCCTCCCTGGTAAGCTGATATATTCTTACTCATTTGAACTCTCAGCTATGCCTCACATCTGCTCCCTCTGCCACCGACAGGCACATGTACTTGCATAACCTGCCGCTGAGACAGAGTGTCTCGCGTGCCTCGAGGCAGACTGCACTGACCCAAAGTTCAGGCACACCTGCCATGTGTCAGGTACTATCTGGGGATGTTGCGATGAACAACACAGAGTTTCTCCCTCTGGGAAGTATCCAGTCTGAAGGGAAGACAGTAAAGTAGAGGCCCAATTTCAGTGCTGTGTCATAGGCTAGCTAGAGGACGGAGAGAACCCTTTCAAACCACCAGGGTAAGGCGCTTAGCCCGGTGCAGGTGGGCATGGTGGAGGAAATGATCAGGAAAGGCTTCTCAAGGAAAGAATTCTTCATGAATGAGTCATGAAAAGAAGTCACTCAAGTAAGAAAGGGGAACCCTGAACAAGAAGCTATAAGCATTTCAAGTCATAGCAGAAAGCACTTGCAGACAAAACTAGAGGCAGGTCCCTCAACTGCCACTATTAGGAAGCTGGAGCTTTATTCCAACAACAATGCTTATAAACTTTATGCAAGAGGAAGATACGGTCAGATCTATACTGCAGATTCTTCACTCTGGTGATACTGAGGAAATTGATGGAACAAAGAGAAGAGAAGAGCAAAACAATATGGCAGGAGGTCAGATGGAGTGCCTAAGGCCTTGCCTCCCTAGCCACTGTGAGCTTACCATACCCTAAGTAATTAGAGGACACCATCCCAATTTCAATACAAAAGCAATGAGTTAGCAAATTCTAAAATAAAATGTGTTTTAACTCCTTTAATTCTGTAGTATATTTTCATTACACAAATGTGCAAAATGAGGCACAGAGAAGCTAAATAAATTGGTTACACAGCTAGAAGCAGCAATGCCAGGATTGAACCATGGCTGTCTGGTGTCAGAGCCCTTGCTCTGTGCCAAGGTGCTCATAAATGTGATGACATCATTTCCTGACTGGATGCCTCGGGGACTTTCGGAGCTTTCCCATACTAATCAGAAGCTGACTCCAGGGCTGCTCGGATGCCCATATTACCTTGCTCAAAGCAGCAACCTCTCATCCCTGTAACACAAAAAAATAACTCTTCAACCCCCACCCTCTGCATCAAAGTGCACTTTATGAGGGCCAAAGAGCACAGAAGGAAAATGAAAGAACCTAGCAGCTATGGGTGTAAAACTCAACCACCTTGCACACCTTCTTCTGGCTCCTTATGGATAACGTCGAAGTGACAGAAGCAAGTTAAGTTTCGTTGCATGTTTTCCCGGCACTTTTAGTCATGGGGTTTTCAGTGTTCAAGATGCAGACTTACACTGAAGATGCATTCAAGGCTAATAAGGATATAATCTCCCTCCCAGTAAATAAGAGATGCTACCCAAAGTTCTACCAATGTACTTTGGACAGTGAAAAACCCAGGGCATAAGCTTGATTTGAATGGATGTGCATACTTGAGGCAGTTTGATGGTAACTTTCTAGAGTTCCAGGTTGCTTTTGCTCAGTAGCGATTTTTATTTCTGTTACGTAAAATCAGGGAAGGGAAATTCACATTCACACACATAAGCACTGTCTTTGTGTATTGGGCCTACTGTAACAAAATACCTTAGACTGGGTGACTTAAAAATAACAAAATCTTATTTACCACAGTTCTTCCGGCTGGGAAGTCCAAGACCATGGCACCAGCAGATTCACTATCTGGTAAGGACCCAACTTCTTGTTTATAGATGGTGCCTTCTCTTTGTGTCCTCACATGGTAGAAGGGCACGGCAGCTCTCTGGGGCCTCTTTATAAAGGCACTGGTCCCACTCATGAGGGTTTAACCCTCATGATCTTATCACCTCCCAAAGGTCCCACCTCCTAACACCATCACATTGGTGATCGGGATTCAACATATGCATCTGGAGGGCACACAAAATTCAAACCATAGCACACACACCTCAAAGGCAAAAGTAAGTGAAAATGAGCATGAGATCTAGCTTACATAATGTAGTAGTAAGTGTCTACAAAGCTCTTTATATATCAAATGTGCTGAAATCAACATTTTTATACAACATTAAGAGGAGCCACTTTTTTTTTTTTAAATCTTAAATAGATTTGCAGAAACCACCCCAAAGTGATCCGTTTCATATGAATTTCTGTTTGCTCAAAATAGTGACTCTCATTAATTCTGGACAAACAGGCTTAGTCATTTGCCAAAGCACTAAGCTCTTCCCGACAATATGACAGGGCATCAAACTGGAAAATAAAATGCTATGCCGTGGGAAGAACATGACTTTCAAGTAGCCACTCCCCCTTCTATCACACAGGGAGCGCAGCAAAACCTATTACATTGTCCAAGGCATCCAAGTTGATTATCAGGAAGTTACACACACCGGACCTCTAAGCATAGAAGGTACAGTAAGAAGGAAAGCATTTTCTCTTAAACCCTGAGTAAGCAGTCCTCAGGTTCTAGTTCACTATATCAAACCTGAAGTTTTCCAGTCTGAAAAGTGTGGTGTCACTACTGAGCTTAATTCTATACCAAATGACGCTTAGATGGTTGCTTCTCCTATCCACTGAAACCTTACCAGGGACACCCCTGTATTTCAACCTGAAGGAGCAAGGAGGAAGAAGGTGCTGAATATGTTCCCTGGTCCTAAGGGGAATCGACTTATGCAGAGACATGGAAGAGATGGTGACTGCTGTGGTATATTCCATCTCAAAGTGAGGTCATTTATATCCAGATTTAAGGTCCTCCTCCTGGAAATCCCACAGATGTGAGTTGGCAGTTTCTAGAGTCAGACTGCCCAAACCCAAAGCGTGGATACGCCGCTTATTCTAGGCGTGGCCTGGACAATTGACTTCCCCACTGTAACTTAGTTTCTCCTAGTAAAATGGATGCAATAGTACCTTCCCCATGGAGTTGTGCTAAGGACTGAATGAGACTCATAGCATTCAGAACCTAACACCTGGCCTTACACACAGGAAGCCCTCAAGACACATTAGTTCCTGATTTTATACCCATGTTCAATAGAAAGGTACATTCTTCCCAGAGAATCTGGACTGTGTTAAACAGAACCAGGCACATTATCCCATCCACCACACTTCCAGCTGCATAATAAAGTGAGGTTTTCTCATGGTCTAAATCAGGCCCTTTCATCTGTTTTCTGATAAAAAGTTCTGAAAAGGAGAATTTACACATATGTAAAAGTGAGTGTTTCCCCTAAAAAAATAAAAATCATTATGTTTTCTATTAGGATAGCAAAAATGCCCTTTCTGAAAAACAGTGCACACAATAATACTCTCAAGGTGGGCGATGTATATTATACTCAAATAAATACAAACTTAACTTCTCCCCTTCTTAACTTTTATTTCAAACTACAGGTGCCCCACCTCCCCTCCCTCAAACCTTACTTTCCCCTCAGAGGCATAAAGATACAAAGGCAAAAGAGCAAAAACAGTCTGGGTAAAAGCAATGTATTATTTGTCCAAGTAACAACAAAAAGGAACTATCTCACTCCTGCCATTGCTGAGTCTCCACGTTCTACTCTTCCCCCCACCTCCTCTATCTCACCCACCGACAAGGATGCCAGCAAAAGATCCAGAGACTCCTGGTCCTCGTTTTTGTTCAGGCAGTGACCAAGTGCCTGACCAAGAAAGTCAATCCCCTATAAAATGAAGACAGCAGTAACATCTACCTTTCCAAGGACACATTAAAAATGCTTTAAGGCAATAACCTTATATTACAGTTAACACTTTAAAAATTCAAACTTTAAATACTGTGTTAGTTCGATGTTATGATCAGGTCAGAGAATATGGGTGAAATTAAATGGGAATTCCAGAAAGCAATAGTTTCAGAGAGGCCAAAGCTGTACATTTAGGTGCCTGTCAAGCAGCCCCCATACATCTGGAAAATGGCCATTCCAATTTCTGTTATTACACAAGCATGAAGTTGCATACTCAAAAAGATACCAAGGATGCCCCGGATGACTGGAACACAAAGTCCTCAGCACATGCCAGGCACAGAAAAGGCATAGCCCTCTCTACACTTCAATTCACTTAATTCCCACAACCACCCCGCGCAGAGGCTTCCTGCCTGAGCCCTTCTGAACTCAGCAGCCCCCCGCAGTGCAGGCATGTATTGGGTCACAACAGACACCTCGGCAGTGAGGAAAAACCCAAAGGCCTGTGACAGAGGGAAAAAGTCAGGAGATCTTACCTCGGGGATTCCTACTGGGAAAAAGAAAAGGACAGTGTGTTCCAGAAGGCTCAGGAAGAGGCTCAGATCATTAATCTGACAAGAATAATGGGAAGAGATGACTGGCAGAAGACCAAGTAACAGAATAAGGCAGGGGTTGACCAGCCTTCACATTTCAAAGGCAGTTCACTATCTTGACCCTTTTTGTGAGAAATCATCATTTCATCATAAAACAGAAAATTAGTTGCACTTCCTTATCAGCTTAGAGCAAGATTAATGGCAAGTTAGCTTCCAAATTCCATAATTAATAAGTATCACCTTTTGATAAGTCATAAACTCTCCTCAGAGCTGAAGCTCTGGCAGGACAATTCCAGGTTCACATGATCTCCAGTCAGTGCAAGGGAGTATCAGTGTGATCCTCTTAGTCATAGTAACAGAAGTAACAGTAGTAACAGTAGCAACAGTAGTAGCAACAGCAGCCATGGTAAAACAGTAGTTATTGATATTTGCTGCATGCCTATTATGTGTCGGCCACTGTTGAGATCACTGGACCTTGATTTCACCAAAGAAGATGAAGTAGTTTATATTTTTACCCCTCTTTACGGAAACTGAGTCTTAAGAAGGTTTGGTAACTTGCCCAAGGTGGCAGAGCTACTAAGTGGTGGCCTCAGAATTTTGACCAAGTCAGCTGACACAGAGCCTGCACTCTGAACAACTAGTTAGTTTGGAGAGTTGGAAATTTTGGGGACTGGATAGTTTGAAATTTTTGCCCACAGATGTTTTTCAGCTGTTACTTGTTTAACTGAAGTACTTTTTCAAACTGTCCCTAGCCTGTGGGATAAAGTTCACTCATGAGGACAAGATATGCACACACAAAGCACTAACTCAGATGGCTCAAGAACAAAATCCAGCATCCACGATGAGGAGAGGCACCAGAGTTGGGGGGTTGTCGGGGGCGGAACAGCAGATGAATCAAGAATTGCCAAAGATTGATAATTATTGAAACCAGGTGATGGGTACAAGTGGGCTCATCTTCCTCTTCTCTGCAATGACAGGGTCAGTCCAGTATAGGGAAGGACTGTCTGGCCAAAAAATGCCAAGAACACCCCCTAAAGAAACCATGAAAGCTAAAAGGATTGCTGAGACAGACTTTCAACAAACATGGGTAAAGCAAGAGTTAATATGGACGTGGCTACATCTTATCTCAGGCCTTTAAGGCTACTCTAGGGCCAATAACAAAATAGAGGCTTTGAACACGGAAGGTGCTCACCTGATATTGCGTGTTCATGCAACATTCATTCATTGCATCCCCAGCCTACCAGCTTTGTCAGGAATAGCCATGTTGGGTCAGAGTTAAGAACAAAACATGGCCCAGATTTTTAATGTTCACAATTCTTTCAGATACCTCTTAAGAAATAAATTAGTTTTTAATTGATGTGTATGATGCTTTAAATTTTCAAACCTATCGAAAAACGTTTTTACAAGTGCATTTCTTGAAGTTATATGAGTATTACCATTATAAAATGTGAAAGGCAGAAAACATAGTAAAATTGAAAGTAAAATTGTTCTTTATCAAAAAGCTATGTACTAAAATGGTATTTTTCACAGGATGATCTAATGACTTATCAAAACAATAAGGAAAACATGTTATCCTTCAGACCCAAACATTCTGTAAATATCATTCTTAAAAGAGATTACATGCATTTATTCATTTCTCAGGAATGATTCGACATGCCTTGAAACTGTAACACTTCTGTAATCAAGTAAAAAAATTTTCTATTTATCAGTTTTACCTGCTATTTGTACTGAACCATCCTCACCCAGAAGAATATTACCAGCTTTCAAATCCCTATTAGAAAAAAAAAATAGAAAATAAATTGTAGGGTACAGACTTTATAGTGTATTGATTCACTCAGGAAGATTTTAAAACATATCATACAATGTAGCTCTTTAACATAATAATTTCATAAACATTAAGATTATATCACAGATTTTAAAGGTTAAAAGGATAGGCTGGGCATGGTGGTTCACACCTGTAATCCCAGCACTTTGGGAGGCCAAGGCGGGTGGAGCACCTAAGATCAGGAGTTTGAGACCAGCCTGGCCAACATGGTGGAACCCCATCTCTACTAAAAATACAAAAATTAGTTGGGCACAGTGACAAGTGGCTGTAATCCCAGCTACTTGGGAGACTCAGGCAGGAGAATCACTTGAACCCGGGCCAAGACCACGCCACTGCACTCCAGCCTAGGCAACAAGAGTGAAACTCGGTCTCCAAAAAAAAAAAAAAGGTGTAAGGATTCAACTGTCATTTTATAGTTTACTCCTGGGGGAGAGTTAGCATTTTAGAAAGAAATATTTTCTATGAAATAATTATCCAAATTTAATTAAATCATCAGTAAGTAGACTCTCTATTTTATGCTTCAGAGTTAGAGACTGCCCAAAAACTCACACTACTGTCATTCTATCAAGTATTAAAGCCCAGTCTATGTAAAGCTCCTCCACTTCCACTTCAATTTGGGGTGCAATTCCAAGTTAATTCTCTTTCTGAAAAATGAACTTCTCTCCTCTGGTGAGAGACTGATTATAAATACTAATTATTATATAGTATATTTCTTCACCATATAAAACCTATGTAATCTTAGTACTTTGAAAAACGACAATTTGCAATTTATAAGTTTGATTTCTAAAGTAATTTTTTTTCTAATTATTGAAAAATATAGGCCAGCTACAGTGGCTCATGCCTGTAATCCCAGCACTTTGGGAGGCCGAGGCGGGCAGATCACCTGAGGTCAAGAGTGGGAGTCCAGCCTGGCCAACATAGTGAAACCCCATCTCTACTAAAAATATGAAAATTAGCCAGGCATGGTGGCAGGTGCCTGTAATCCCAGCCACTCAGGAGGCTGAGTCAGGAGAATCACTTGAACTCGGGAGGCAGAGGTTGCAATGAGCTGAGATCATGCCACTGCACTCCAGCCTGGGCAACAGAGCAAGACTCTATCTCAAAAAAAAAAAAAAAAGAAAAATATAGTAGAAATAATTAAATATAAATTTCAGGGTAGGAGAATTACATTATTAGTATTATGGGTAGATGGCTATTTACTTGCAATAATTCCTAAGAGCCCAAGTAGCACTAACTCACTTGAAACATCAAGTACTCCTATTCTATGTGATTTGACTATATAAAGAATTAACATTTTATGTCACAAAAGACGTGTGCCTCCTCCTTCCCTCTCACCACCACATCAAAAATAATTCACATATTACAATGTTTGGATAGTCTTGCTTGTATTAGAAAGACAGAGGTGCTATCTAGTTCAATTAGTATAATTCAACAGTAGTTACCAAGACTGATTTTTTAAAATGAGTCCATGTAGTCCTTTTTATATTCCACTCTTATTTCAGTGAAAGCCACTGAAGCAATCCTCAAGGATACCAATATAATTCATCAAAATGTATTCACTTGTTTCTTTCTTAAGTATTTTTTTCCCATCTATTTAGCCTAAGTTAATGTCAATACCTGCCTGCAACATGTGTTTCCTTAACATTCTTTATAAACTAGGGCTGAAGATATGAACAGCTCATTTAAACATTTCTGCAGGGGTCATACCTGTGAATCTGACCATTTCTGTGTAGATAGTCTAAGCCTTCCAAAACTTCTTTAAGAATTGTTGCTATTATTGCCTCTTCCAGAACTCCGTTCTTGTGTTCTCCTCGGTTGACAATGTATTTTATGATATCCAACATTGAACCTAAGTAGACAAACAGAAGAATTATCACCTTCATCACCTTTTCAGAACAAGACTCCATTATGTATAAAATGTGATGGAAACATCAAAATATGGGCTTTGTTTATTTAATGCAAATATTCACAAGGCAAACAAACAATTGAATGACAGCCCCATGACCAAAAACACTAAATCCAAGTTTGCAAGAGCACTTTCAGTGTGAATTTAATGAGAAGGATTCTGGGTCAGGAACCAGAAGGCTGTTCATGGCCATTCCATGGTTGGTTCCTTTTCCCTAGAAATACTGGTTACAGCATTTCTCACAAAAATTCCTAAGAGCAACCCTCCAAAGAGGGTGCAAAAAGTCTGAACTGACAAAGAAAGGAGTATGAGGCCAGGAGAAAAGGCAGAAGCGAACTGCTGAGAGAAAAAACCCCACTCTCTGAGGACCTAAATCATAGTTGGGAGGGGGAAAGAAGGATGTTGTTTCTAGACCTCTGTTTATAACCAGAAGGTTCCTTCCTGTGACACTGCATGATCTTTATTTTCTCTCCTTCTTTTTCTTTTTTCATTTGAGACAGAGTCTGCCTCTGTCATGTAAGCTGGAGAGCAGTGGAGCAATCACAGCTCACTGCAGCCTCAACTTCCCAGGCTCAAGCGATCCTCCCACCTCAGCCTCCCAAGCAGCTGGGACTACAAGTACATGCCACCACGTCTGGCTAATTTTTCTATTTTTTGCAGAGATGGGGTTTCACCATGTTGCCCATGATGGTCTTGAACTTCTGGGCTTGAGAGATCTGCCCACCTCAGCCTCCCAAAGTGCTGGGCTTATAGGCATAAGCCACTGCACCCGGCTGATCTTTATTTCATTTACCTTATATATTTGAGGCACTAACATTTACAGTAAACAAACAAATACCTAGTACTTTGTTACCATATACAGATTAGTATCCTTGGCACTGTGAATTCATGTTTCAACACATATTAATTAGTATTCCAAACCCCTGGGTCAGTTTAAAAGCCAAAATTACCTGGGGGTTTGACATTTCTGAAGAATTAACAAATGGCTTACCTCAGGACCTGAATTTGGCTCTAGGCTCTTTATAATTAACTAAGAGGACTGAGCTTCCTCATCAGATATAGCTGCCTGCCCCTCATTAAGAGATTCAATGTAATGAAATAGAAGAAAACAAATGCATATTTTTCCCCAGAGGGGGGGAAAAACACTCTGTTTATTTGTTGACTCTTAGATTTTTGTGTCATTTAAAAAATGGTAATTGTAAATACATTTTCTTTTTATTGTATAAGGATATACCATACCAGGCATGCACGCATTTCTGCCCTGCTGAAAGAAAAATGAGTAAGAGTCCACGTCTGCCCACATCCCTACCTGTAGAAACCTGTTTAAAACCTAAAGCTCAGAGAGGTTAAATTGGACTCTTAAAAAGACAAATAAATTTTCTGTCAGATCCTCCTTAGAGAACAGAAGATTCTCAGCTTCATAAAAGCAAAAGGTAAAATCTTCAGCTTGAGCAGAGCACTTGGGACTATTCAGCATCTCAAGTCACCAGAATTTCTCATTTCGTCAGAGTTGGTAGAACCCCACAAAAAGAGAATGGCTTAAGATCATCTTGTTGGCAAAGCACAAGTCCCTCTGCTGAATGAAGGGGCAGTCCTAGCACTCAACACTGCAGTCCAGCTCTGGCAGGCTTCCTTTTTCTTTTCCTTTTTTTTTTTCTTTTTAATTAAAAACTGAAGTAGGCACTCAAGGAAACAATGACTAATAAGATTGAGGAAGACTGAAAACAGAACAGAACTAAGCTCTCCAGGGCTCCCCACCGAGACCTACACAAGCAGACCCAAGCCAATTACAATGCCTTCGTCACCTCATTTCTGGGCCTCTGCTTGATCCAAGAGAGTTTCTTTTTAAAAAAAGGAAAACATTAAGACACCTCCTTTGACATCTGCAGATTAAAATGGGCTCTGTCATATAAATTCTGCTATGCTAGTTTTGGGTTGTCCAGGCACAGCAAAATGTTCTCCTCTGATCCTAAACCATACTTCATGTCTCAGAAAGATACACAGGGAATGAAGCCCTCAAAAGAGAACATACCAGAGATGTGGGTATGCTGGGTGTTCCCAAGGAAATCACTTGGGCTTTCTAAGCTTCAGTGTCCATGTGTGCAAAACAAAAGTGTAAATACTTGCAGCACCGCATACTAATTTTTAAGTCAACCGATTTTAGAGTCACAAATTCCAGCACCAACATTTACTATGTGTGTGACCTTGGGCAAGTTGATAAACTCCCTTGAGATTTGGTGTAATTTCTGAAAAACAGGGATGGTGACACAGGCCATTCAGGGATATTGTCAAGATTAAATGTGGTAAGGTCAGTAAATTGCCTTGGACAGGATCTAGCCACAGAGTAAGTGTTCAAAAAAGGGAATGGTTATCATTATCGTTCCCTCTCTGATAGTGATGTTAGAAGATTAAAAGAAATAAAATACAGGATGTGAAAGCACCTTATAAATTAAATTGTCAATGGCTTGCATCACTGCAGGGATCTGAAGCTAGAGAAAGGAAGTGACTTTCCCTTCCCAAATGCAACAATAGGATGAGAATAGTGCCACTTCTGATCAACACTGCAAGTGAGTATGTAGCACACATTTCTCCCCATGTTAACTGAAACCACATTTAGTGAACACCTACTGGGCGCCAAGTTCAATGAATTCAAAGTGCATTAGACAATCTTCACGAAGTTCACAATCTAAATATGCACTGTCCAATACTGGAGCCGTACAAGGTGATTTAAATGTAAGTTAATTAAAATGGAATACTCAGTCCCGCAGTCACACCAGCCACGTGTCAAGTATTTAAGAGTCACATAGGATTAGTAAAAAGTAGATAGCAGCACCTCAGAACATTTCCATCATCACAGAACTTTCTAATAAACGGCACTGAGATAATTCAGCAAACTGGTTAAGGACCTGAATAATGTTAAAAAGAAAGGACTCAAGGAGAAAGGACTGGCTAACTTTTTTAAAAAAAAATAAGCGGTGACTGTGGAGAGGATGTGACCTTTTAGGCCTGAGAACATGGAAAAGAAAGGAGAGATGCAAGGCTGAGAAAGAGGACAGGTCAGGGACAAAGGCATGAGAGCACATAATACATTCCAGGGGCTGCCTCTCAACCTAGAAGGTCGAGCATTTCATAACTGGAGAAGACGACACACATATTCTCAGAAGTCAAGTGAAATTATGAAAAGCTTTGAGGTCAATGCGAAGCAATCTGGATGTTATCCTCTAGGCAATGAGAAACCAAACAAACTTTCAAACACAGGAGAGAAAGGATTCAATCTAAAGTCTTCTCCAATATGCTGGTTCCAACAAAAGGAGAGAAAACAAGCAAACAAATAACAACAACAAAATCCACTTACCTCCGCTTAGTAATTTCATGACCAGCCAAAGTTCATCTTTGACCACAAAAGAGGTGTAATAGGTCACTACGTTGGGATGGCTGCACTGACTCATGGCTTGAATTTCTTTCTATAAAAAGAGCAAAACATGACATAGTACCATGGGGTGAAAGGTAGCAAGCAAACACAAGTGAATCACAGTTGAGTACCTGGGTAACTTTCCTACTCGAAAGCCTACCTGAGGGGCTGCCTAAGCCACTACTTCAAAGAAGGTACATAAGGACCAACTCTCTCACCGCATTATCAACTCCGATTAGAAAGTTCTCTACAGGAGACCACAAAGCCCTGTGGGCCAGCCACTGGACATAGGAACTTCAGATCACTGTTATCACCCAGATGACCCCCCAACTCTGCCAGCACAGAGCCCTGCCATGTAGGACTAAGAGCCTCATACCTGAACTGAAGGCTTGACAGGGAGATAAAAGACTGGGGAAGTTACTAGGACACCTGCATCCTGGTGCCAGCCTGAACTCTGGTGGATCTTAGCTCCTCCCTCATCCAAAAAACGACAACAAAACTGTCTCTGTTTCTCAGGACTGCTGTGATGGTAAATGAGAAAATACATTTGAAAATGCTACAGTATTATTTCCCAGCTATCTGCCATAGTAGATATTCCATTAAGTGAAAAAAAAGGAGGTGGCAGGGAAGAGTGCAGCAGGCAAAGTAAAATAAGCTTGGGAAACATCAGATACTACATCTCATTCTAAAAGAATCACAGGGGATATTAGTACTGTCAAAGGCTCTGAGAAGTCCTGCAGTAGATAAACTGCCACAGTTTAATCCATATTAACAAAGCAGGAAAAGAATGCTTTGTAGGTCACATCTTGGAAACACTGCTATAGACAATAAAAGTTTTATATAAAGACATAAAACAACAAAGCTGGGAAATAAAACAAATGGAAACTTTCAATAAACCACATTTTTCGGGAATATTCAGTTTCATATTGATTTCAGTTTGTCCTTTTAAGTTATTGTCAGATGACTCCATAAAAGCTTCAGTCTAATGTAACTCTCAATCAAAGGTACCAGACCAGTGTAACTCACTTTCAAGGTACTATCCAAAAAGGACAAGAATAACCTAAATGATCAAAGAAAACTCATTTTTGCTATTATGTATTAATGATGAAAGAAGAGTACTTTATGCATCCTATGAATATATTCAATAATAATGAGCTTTGCATTAACTCAAAGTTACCCAAGTAGAACCTCTCAATTTGGGCTGTTATCTTTGCATGTCCAGTACTGCCTAATCCTCATACTACTAAAAAGATCCTACATATCCAACAACTTGGCCAAAATTCTGTAACATGTAACACTTAAATATGTTCCTTAATATATATGTTTATTTAAAGTGTTTTTGACTGGGAGCAGCGGCTCACACCTGTAATCCCAACACTTTGGGAGGCAGAGGCAGATGGATCATCTGAGGTCAGGAGTTCAAGACCAGGCTGGCCAACATGAGGAAACACTGTCTCTACAAAAAATTAGCTGAGTGTGGTGATGTGCGCCTGTAGTCCCAGTGACTGAGGAAGCTGAGGCACGAGAATCACTCGAACCTGGGAAGTGGAGGTTGCAGTGAGCTGAGATCGTGCCACTGGACTCCAGCCTGAGTGACAAAGCAAGACTCTGTCTCAAAAAAATAAAAAAAAGTAAAAATGAAGTGCTTTTAACCAAAGATAATTTTCTATTTTCTTTTCAGTATATAACCATGTTTTTCCTTCATCATTCCCCTCATCCATTGGACTGATTACAGGTTTTCTAGATCTGACACTTTTCAATTCAGCAACTCTTTTCCTTTGAATAACATCTGAAACCTGAGGTCCAGTTTCCATCTGTTTCCGGTATTAGGTTCTGATGCCATAAGACACTTCTGAAGGAGAAATGGAACACTGCCCCGGCCACTCCTATTTCAAGTCAATAGCATCTGCTCAGTGGGGGGATGGCCCACATTGAAGGTCTGCAGCATTAGGTAGGGTCCAGTTTAAACAGATGCCTAGTGTTCAAAGAAATGTCTCTTAATGCAGCTGTGCTCTAAATGTAAGTGAATGCCTTTCTAGTGCTGTAACTCCAAACTTTTAAATCATTTATCAAAATGCACAAAACAACTAATGGTCATACAAAAGGAAATTCTTTTGCATTGAAGGCAAGGTTGAGTCAGTCTAGAAAAACCACTTTTTAGTCCTCTGCATTTAGATGGCCAGTATCACTTCCCACCCAGAGTATCAGGTTCTCTGACTTTGCAGTGAGCGTGTGTGTGTGTGTGTGTGTGTGTGTGTGTGTGTGTGTGTGTAACTCCTTTAGAAAACCTATAGATATAACTTAGCAAATTATATTTCTTCAAAACTCTGAGTCTTAGAGACATCATCTGGACATTAAAAGGTTCCAGAATTTAAATGAGTTGGGGATGAGGGGTCACAGATACCACCGTACCAACACAACCACAGGAGTAATATAAGGACAGGTAAAAGAAGGGGCAGGGGGCCTGAGGGTGGCTTTGCATCAGTTTGATCACTCAACCTCACATTCTTCTTCCACGCAGCTGAGCCGTCCCTCTTCACTTCTTGGCTAGGGGGTCCATGTCCCCAACTCCTGCACCAACCATTGTCCTGCACAGCAGCTTTTCCACGAGCATCAATGCTTAAGGACAGGAGAAACTTGCCTTAGGGAGAAACACCTGTCGCTCTGTCCTGGGATATGACCTGTGCTATCGCTGATCCCCAGGATAAGTAATATTTCCACATAGAAGAAAGTAAAAGCCCAAAAACTAGAAATCTTTCCACAAAACTATCCCCTCCATTTCTTTTCAAAACAATCATGGGTGTTATTTGAATGCTCCCTTGGTAACAATCTATCAGTTAAATTATCTAAGCTTTTCCTAATGCCCTAACCTCATTCATGTGGTTAGGAAAAGACATTTATCCCCAAACATATCTGTTTGTCCCTATCCCTAAAAATGACAAAACTATAGACTAAAGATGAACAATGTGAAAATATAAAAATGTTTTAGCTGATTCTTTCGACTGAATGAATGGGTTCTAACATCCTAGTCTCTTAATTAGGTCACAACCCAAAGGAGGAGTATGAGTTAAAGTGGTGCTTCTCTAATTTGGATGGGCATGCAGATCACCTCAGCAATGGGCTAAGATGCAGATTCCCATTCGGAAGGGCTGTGGTGCCGCCTGAGAATCTGCATTTCTAGCAGGCTTCCATGTGATGCTGATGCTGTGGGCCCAGAAACCAGACTCTGAATGGCAAAGCGATAGACTGAGCTTTGAAAGAAGGCAGAGAGGAAGGTTGGGGGATGTGAGAGGAGGGACACAGATGACTGCAATGAAGCCCACCGTGTCAAAAGTGCCCAGCAGGGGGTCTGGCCAACAGCACTGCCTGGCTGAGTCTAACAGGAGGAGAGTCTAACTGGAGGAGAGGGGTAAGAAGCAAAGCTGGAAATAAGGGAGACTGTTGTACTAAAGTGGTGTGAATTTCGCAAGGCCAGAAAAGGGTAAAAACTACATTGAGTTTTTAAAAAGAAACGCAAGCAAACAAACAAAAAAACCCATGAGGTCAAAGTTGGGAGAAATTACAGAACTCTGAAATCCAGGCAAAACATTTGCCAAAAATATAGCCAAGGAATCGAACACAGTGGCTCCCTTGGAAAACTAGGAGATGAGACTCAGACATGTCACAAGCGCCAAACCAAGCCATGGCACAGTACTTAATCTTCTCTGAGGCGGACAGAGCTGTTCCTGCAGCTCCATCCGAAATGCATCACAAGTGAAATTTCACAAGAGTGGGAAGACCAACCTTAAAATGGGGTAGCATGGAAGATCCCCTATCCATCTGCTAGAACTGAAGTGGCAGCCACAGCAGTACCCCTCTGCAGGGAGCTATGTGCAAGAAAGACATATCAAAGAAGGACACCCACACACTGCTGTTATGCCAGCCCTGCAAAATTTGCCAAACCAGACATTATGTGTGACATGCTAGGTGTGGTGAGGAATACAAAATATATAAAGTATCCTACCCTACAAATATGAGGTGTTGGGAGGAAAAAAAACTTCCCCTTCCCCCAAAAAATAACAGAACTAAAAAAAAAAAAAAAAGGGGGGGAAAAAACTTAATTTTTTTTTTTAGACAATCTCGTTCTATCGTCCAGGCTGGAGTGCGATGGCGCAATCATAGCTCACAGAAGCTTCGACCTTCCTGGCTCCAGCAATCTTCACACCTCAAGCTTCCTGAGTAGCAGGGGTGATGGGCACATGCTATCACATCCAGCTAATTTTTAAAAATTTTTTGGAGATACAGGGTCTCACTGTGTTGCCCAGGCTGGTCTCGAGCTCCCCGGCTCAAGCAATCCTCGTCCTTGGTCTCCCAAGGTGCTGAAATTACAGCTGTGAGCCACTGTACCCTGCCATAACTAAATATAATAAGAGATTTTCTCATATTGCTATACGGCCTTTCGTCTCCCCACAAAAAAAAAAAAAAAAAAAAAGAATTCCTCCTACAAATAGTACCGAGGCCAATCAGGAACTGTGATTAGCAAGGATCTGATCCCCCAGGATCTACTACAGAAGGGCTGCACTCTATGTCACAGCTGGCTTGGAAGCTTGGCTTTGCCATTTACTGGCTTGATTACTTAGGCAGGTTATCCAACATCTTTGAGCCTGTTTCCTTTTCTGTAAAAGGAGATTACTACCATCTACATGAGATTATTGTGAGGCAGGGGAAATGAGATGTATAAAACTCCTTGCAGAATGCCTAGCACGTAACACAAATGTTCAAAGTTAATTCAATCTGTTCAATGTCTCATTTTCTTCTTTGCGTGTGAGCATCCCCCTAATTTCAAATGTCCCAATTCCTGACTTAAGCCTCAAAGGCACAGAGACAGACCATGGCAGCAGACCTCACTTTTTCCAATAGAAATGTCACATGACACATCTGTTGGCCCCACTGGCTCAAGGAGTTTGCTGTAATACATGGATAGGTCATTTGGTAATGAATTTTTAACCTCTACATTGTTCCAATCCATGGTTTTCCTAATTCGCCTTGTATTTAATTTATACCACCCTTGTCATACTTCATGTATCCTGGTAAACTGCCTCAAATTCTTTTGGAATAAGGCATCTAAACAGATACTTATGTAAAGGGTTCAGAACAAAGAGAAATAGTACAAGTTTAAATATATAAGAATTAGGAAAAAGTTAAAACCTGATTTCTTTTGTTCCTCAGACCGTAAGATTCATAAAGCACTAAAAGGAAAGAGATTTTGTTACTGAAAGGGAAGAGTTAAATAATTCTGAATTCAAAATATTAAACTATACTTAACCAAATTTGCATATTTTACAACTTACGTAAATCCTAAATAAATTCTTCTTTATCTGATAATGATGGCAAAATATCCTACTCAAGCACTTAGTTAAGAAATCAAACCTACTCAAGCTCCAAAATTGTTTGCAGTTAAATTCTGAGGAGATACTTCTAACTTTATTCTAAAGCAATGGATCGCAACCTTGGCTGCATATTGAAATCACCTGGGGAGCTTTGAAAAACACCCACGCCTGAGTCCCGGCCCCAGGAGGCCGCTGTAAATTGGTTTAGGAGACAGCCTGGGAATGAAATTTTTCAGAAGCTCCCAGGTGGTTCTAATGTGCAGCCGAAGCTTAGAACCCCTACTTGCAAGTTAAGTGCTGAAATGTATTTTTCCTTCAATGACATGGTGAGAGAAACATCTAGCTCCCAGGCACATTTCCCCACTGCAACATAATCTACAAAGGAAATCTATATATGATGTACAAATACTATCAAATAAAACATCTACTTCCAAATGCAAGAGATGACCAAATACATCTGTAAAATGTATGCAATACCCTCAAAACATTTAAAGAATTCTTTAAATGGTATAGGAGTAATCTTGTTAAATAAAAACACTTTTCAGAAACTCATTCTCCAGCATGCACTTCTCTTTTAGCAGGATTATGAAAGGTAACCTAATCAATATTCACAAATAACCAAATATTGTAAGTAGCAGGTTTAACCAAAAACAAAATTCAATGATTTCAAATGTCAACCAAGACATGGAAGAACAGGATTAACAAAGCTCTTAGAAGAGCAATGTATTTTTCTGGACTGTCATTTTCAATCATGAATATGTCACTGCGAATTTATTTATTTTATTTATTTATTTTGAGATGGAGTTTTGCTCATTGCCCAGGCTAGAGTGCAATGGCGCAATCTCGGCTCACTGCAACCTCTGCTTCCTGGGTTCAAGCAATCCTCCTGCCTCAGCCTCCCAAGTAGCTGGAATTACAGGTGTGCACCACCTAATTTTTAGTAGAGATGGGGTTTCACCATGTTGGCCAGGCTGGTCTTGAACTCCTGACCTCAAGTGATTCACCTGCCTCAGCCTCCCAAAGTGCTGGGATTACAGGCGTGAGCCACCGTGCCCAGTCATGAATTTTTTAATTGTAAAAAATGATATACCATTTATACAGCAAACTCTTGCCTCCTTTATAAGAAAAGTACCAGCAGAGAAAAACCTATTCAAGGAAGAGTCAAACATTTTGTCTTGTACCACTTACAAATCAAGCAACGAATATCCTTTGCCACTTAACTTTACAATTATTTTCATGTGATTTGGTATCTGAGTTTAACCAAGTATAGTCCAATGGAAGGCAGTTTACAAATGGGAACTAGGTATTTCGAAGAAAGAGAAACACTTTTAAGAAATCAGGAAAAGGGAAGCATAAATTTTGTGATAGCCTTAACTGGTGTTTGTAGAGAAGTTTTTAAAACTAGGGAGGAGCAGTTATAGAAGTGTGAAGTGTCAGGGCAACTGGAGGTCTGGAAAATCTCTCAGAAGTAGCAGAGCAATCCCGATGGGCAAACATCTACTTGCTAACAGAACAGAATGAATATCCCAAGGCCTACTTGCTTCGTTATAGTATCATGAAATCGGGTGCTCTGCAAAAACTGTCTTAAAAAACTAAACAAATTTGCTTGGAAATGTAGAAGTCACACATATAGTTATTTTTTCAAATGAAACAAGGGGGAGAAAGCAAAAAATACAATAGTGATATTGAAATACTACATGAAAACTCAATAGGAATGTGCCATTTTTTTTTAAAGTTAGCTAAAAAAGTTATTCAACGAACAATAATGATGTTTTTTGGGCTCTAAAAGTGCTGAGGGTGCCACAGTGGAATCAGAATCAGACTCAGGTATGAACAATCGCTTTTTTTTTTTTTTTTTTTTTTTTGAGGCGGAGTCTCGCTCTGTTGCCCAGGCTGGAGTGCAGTGGCGGGATCTCAGCTCACTGCAAGCTCCGCCTCCCGGGTTCACGCCATTCTCCTGCCTCAGCCTCCGGAGTAGCTGGGACTACAGGCGCCCGCCACCTCGCCCGGCTAGTTTTTTGTATTTCCTTTTTTTTTTTTTTTTTTAATTATTATACTTTAAGTTCTAGGGTACATGTGCATAACGTGCAGGTTTGTTACATATGTATACTTGTGCCATGTTGGTGTGCTGCACCCATTAACTCGTCAGCACCCATCAACTCGTCATTTACATCAGGTATAACTCCCAATGCAATCCCTCCCCGCTCCCCCTCCCCGTGATGGGCCCCGGTGTGTGATGTTCCCCTTCCCGAGTCCAAGTGATCTCATTGTTCAGTTCCCACCTATGAGTGAGAACATGCGGTGTTTGGTTTTCTGTTCTTGTGATAGTTTGCTGAGAATGATGGTTTCCAGCTGCATCCATGTCCCTACAAAGGACACAAACTCATCCTTTTTTATGGCTGCATAGTATTCCATGGTGTATATGTGCCACATTTTCTTAATCCAGTCTGTCACTGATGGACATTTGGGTTGATTCCAAGTCTTTGCTATCGTGAATAGTGCCGCAATAAACATACGTGTGCATGTGTCTTTATAGCAGCATGATTTATAATCCTTTGGGTATATTACAAGAAAAAAACAAACAACCCCATCAAAAAGTGGGCAAAGGATATGAACAGACATTTCTCAAAAGAAGACATTCATACAGCCGACACATGAAAAAAGGCTCATCATCACTGGCCATCAGAGAAATGCAAATCAAAATCACAATGAGATACCATCTCACACCAGTTAGAATGGCGATCATTAAAAAGTCAGGAAACAACAGGTGCTGGAGAGGATGTGGAGAAACAGGAACACTTTTACACTGTTGCTGGGACTGTAAACTAGTTCAACCATTATGGAAAACAGTATGGCGATTCCTCAAGGATCTAGAACTAGAAGTACCATATGACCCAGCCATCCCAGTTTTTTGTATTTCTTAGTAGAGACGGGGTTTCACAGTGTTAGCCAGGATGGTCTCGATCTCCTGACCTCGTGATCCGCCCGTCTCGGCCTCCCAAAGTGCTGGGATTACAGGCTTGAGCCACCGCGCCCGGCGAACAATCGCTTTTTGACCATGAAATTGTGACTAGGAATACTGAAAAAATTCAAGTTGAAGATGTCATTAAAAACAGAAATAGATGGTCAGCCTGGCAGCATGCACCTGTAATCACAGCTACTCAACAAGCTGAGGTGCGAGGATCACTTGAGCCCAGGAGTTGGAGGGCAGCCTGGGCAACATAGCCAGATTCTATCTCTTAAAAAACAAACAAACAAACAAACAAACAGAAACTGGAAGAACTTTTCTTGTCAGTCAAATTGTACTGCTGGAAATCTGGAGGCCAACTTTTACCACTGCTGCTGTATTTGGGTTCACCACCACACAGTGACAACGTAGGGTGTAATGTGTCTTCTTTTTGTGGTATCCTCTGTGGCACCCTGGATACTGTGTGCCATCTGGGGTTCTGCCAGGGAACAACCCGCCTGCAAAAGCGGCACAGACTCCTTTTCATACTCTCCAACCTCCCCCCTGAGGATTCCACAGCCCTCCTTCTTCAGCAACAGCTTAATTAATTATGGAAATAACCAAACCAAAATAAGAACGACGATAACAGAGGAAAGAACTACAGCATTTGTCTCAACCTAAGCAACATTTTCCTGAAGTCTAGGAGGATGGCAAAAGTGAGATATTCAAAAAGTGAGATGTAACTAAAATTATATTCAATCTGGGCATGTCTTCCCCATTTTCTCCTACTCTGAAAATGAGCATGTGCTAGGTCCCTGTTACTGAAAACATATAAACCCCAAAACGTAAGTGCTTTTGCAATGTAAATTTTTGCTTACTTTTTGAAAAAACAGCATGAGATGTTAGACATTTTAATGAGCTATTTCTAACAAATGTAGAAAACACTTAAAAGTAAATTCAACTAGTATATTTAATTAGTATCTGAATAAGCTACATTATAACTTTTAAACTTGATTTTCCAAAAATAAAACATTTTCTCCAACCAGAATATACATGTTCCTAAGCTAATATAACTTTAGTGCTCTAAAAATGTTAGTTTTCATATACAGTATAGCATGTATTCTCTAATTCCTTAAGAATGTTTTTGTGCTTTCAAAATATCCCAAAATTTTCTATTTCCAATCCTGCCCTCATTTGGACTATACTTGGATAAACATAAACAACAAATTATGTGAAAGTAGTTACAAAGCTAAGTTGCAATAGACAGCTAATAGTACAAAATTTAATGGCGAAGATTTGAAATGCTCCAAATAGGACTGCAAATTATATTAAAATAATTACAAAACTAAGTGGCAAGAGACAGATGACAGAACAAAACTTAATGATTGAAACCTGAAATGCTCAAAACAATACTATATTCAGTGAAGGAGGCTTGCATGTTAATGCTATATTCTTAATGTAAAAAACTCTACAGCAAATAGCCAAATGCAATTTGTTACCACATATAATGAAGAATGAGCTGGGATATGAATTATTAAATGACTAATTAGAAAATTCTTAACTTCAAAAAGAATGGAGACATACTTTCATAGATGCAATAAAGAAAACACACACATACAAAATTATACTGTTTCAGGGTCAACTTAAAAAGATGAAGTTTTTTAATCACTTCTTTCTAGAATAAACAAGATTTGCAAAAGTATTAACATAATTCCATAAATTTGCTAAAACACTGCAAACAAGGTTTTGAGAGTCAACCCTCCCCCCCCCCCCCCCCCCCCCCCCCCGGCTTAAACCTCAATTAAAAGGAAGAGGAAAAAAAAACTTCTCACTAGAGGAACTGCTCAGAGGTCACCAAATCCTTTAATTTAAAAAGGATGAGAGCAGCCTGCATCAGATAATGGTTAGGGATAACAGTTCCTCTCAAATGATCATCAAGCCATGAAGATATCTGGAGCTTCATTCTCCAATAACCCACAAATCATTGCTAACTCATTTTTCTAAGGAGAGGGAGGGAGGGAGGGAGGGAGGCAGGGAGGGGAGGAGGGAGGGAGGGAGGGAAGAGATGAAGAGAAAGGAGAAACAATAAAACAACACTACAGCAGAAAGCAAAATGAGGGCAGTGGCTTTGTTCTGAGGAAAAAGTTCTTGATTTTATCTATTGTCAGTGAGCTAGACCAAAATCCCTAGAGAAAGATGATACAGGAAGAAAAAAGCAGATGCCAGTTGAAGACTACTGAATGACAGAGAAACTCTTTCATTATGTTCGTAGGAGAAAAAATGATACACTGTGTACCGAAATCTATGAATTTACAGTAGATTTCTGCTATCATACCGTAATGCTAAAGTGACTTAACTCTATCCTGAATTATTGTGCATGATTTGCTAGTAATTAGTATTTTTAAGTGAATTGAAAAGGGGGTTTTGTTAAAAGAATATACTTTTAAATAAACAGATTCACAGCACTTGGGTAATAAAAATAAAATTTTGCCAGAATTTCTCATCACACAAATAAGGACCAGTGGTGAAACTGATTTTTCCAAAATGAGCAGTTCTGCAGGGGAGTCAAGTAAAGAAAGCAAGTCCCCTGACCCAGGGAGTTCCTTTCCTTCTATCACAAGGATCAACATTCATTACTTTTCTGTAGCCAATGTTTTCTTGAAATGACTTTGTTCACATATTTTTAATGAGCATTACATAATTTCATAATGTAATCACTTAACTATTTCTTTCCTTTTATTTTTTATTTATTTATTTTTTGAGACAGAGTTTCGCTCTTGTTGCCCAACCTGGAGTGCAATGGCACGATCTCGGCTCACTGCAACCTCCGCCTCCTGGGTTCAAGCAATTCTCCTGTATCAGCCTCCCGAGTAGCTGGGATTACAAGCACGCGCCACCACCCTGGCTAATTTTGTATTTTTAGTAGAGACAGCGTTTCTCCATGTTGGTCAGGCGGGTCTTGAACTCCCGACCTCAGATGATCAGCCCACCTCAGCCTCCCAAAGTGCTGGGATTACAGGCGTGAGCCACCCGTGCCTGGCCTCCTTTTATTTTTTTAATGACACAAATGCTTTGCCTGGTCCCTGGGCCATTTCTCCTATGGCTCTCCTGCCCTTGAGAATTAAACTGTAAATTTTGATGGCACTGATATATGTGCAGGAATGAGCAAATAAGGCTGAATTTTCTGTGAATGGGTACCAAAGGCAGACTAGAAATATGAGAACTTGAGGCAATAGGAAAAAATTGAAAGGCATCTATTTAAAGTCAAAAAGTCAAATAAGGTTATGAACCAAAATGTTCATCAATCTCTGGGTAAGGTAGAGTAATCTGAACATCACAAAAAGTAGGGTTAGGGTAAATAGAAGAAAGGACTATTATATTTATGGAGTTCATTTTGTCACACTAGAAGAAAGGACTGTTATATTTATAGAGTTCATTTTTTCACCAGGTGACAGAGGCTGAAAAGACACATGACTTCAAGAAAAAGCACTCATGTAAATGGATTTTAAGGGAAGTCAAGAGTGGCCCAGCACAGCATCCCTAGCCTTAGAGGTTGACCACAAACCAGAGAACCAAGCTTTTGCAGGAAACCTCAAGGCCATCTTCACACAGAATATACTAGTCTGCAAGACAATGGGTCAGACCCACTGAGCAAGTCTTAAATTCCTATTGGAAAGCGGGAACTCCCTCAAGGGAATACATATTAGAGAAAAGTAAACTGTCTGGTCATCTGCTAAACCATTTCTGGGCAAATAAAGACAAAAGGTCCAGAAAGACATCTCTTAGTTCAAAAATCTCACCAACCCAAAACAAAAATGAAAAGACTCATTCACTAGTCTATGGTCTCCCCCTAAAATAGGAATCCACTCTGTTTTCCCATCACCTAAGTCAGTGCCTAGCATCTAATGGGGTTTGATAATTCTGGTGTTAACAAGTTCTGCTCTAAAACCGTAAGTATCTCCTAGAGAGCATTAAACTAGTTATAATCAGTCATTTACACCATCATGGGCCTCACAAATCTGGAGTTAACCACAAACGTGGGGTTAACAAATTTCAGAAATTATCAAAGCATCTATGTTGGCACAGTAAGGAATACAGAACAAAACAGAACATATCCTTGGCTCCTGGAAAACTAAACACTAAGATCATTATACCTTCAGAGATCAGAATACAGTTAAAGGCCAAACTCCAAAACATACATGAAAATTCAAAAGAATACATAAAAAAAGGATTAGATTGATTGCTATTAATATCATACCAAGAAAAACATTTATTTGGGAGTGTTCTTTTTTTTTTTTTTTTTTTTTGAGACGGAGTCTCACTCTGTCACCCAGGTTGGAGTGCAGTGGGGCGATCTTGGCTCACTGAAAGCTCCGCCTCCTGGGTTCACACCATTCTCCTGCCTCAGCCTCCCGAGTAGCTTGGACTATAGGTGCCCGCTACCACGCCCAGCTAATTTGGGAGTGTTCTAATCTAATTGCTGTTAAACTAAAATTAATTTTTAGTGGGCATAAAGCCTTGTACTCTCATATACACACCCAAAAGCCATCCTTTTGATGGGCTTAAGCATAATACAGAAACTCAGTAAGTATTTACCAAATAAATAAATAAATGCCTATTTGATCTGTAACTAACTTTACAGAATATTACAGTACTCATTTCAACAGTATAAATTTGAAACATCAATTATTTAGCACCAATGATCTCATCTAACACTTCTTTTCCTCTCCTCATTCACAGAGAAGCTGACACCGTAATTAGCACTTCCCTTCAGAAATGATGACCACTTGACTCCTTCAGCAAACCCTGGATCCAGCTCCATGACCTACGGGAAACTCAACTGACAGCCCCTACCACATAAAGAAGTCGAGTTCAGGCCCAGTGGTCTAAAACTGTTGTGTGCCATCGCTTCTGACCTGTGTGTGTAAATCCCACTTTACTATGGGACAAAGGGAGTGGGGACAGGAAAGGGACAGGTAGTAGATGGGGGCTGAGCTGGGAGTGGGGGTCAGGAGGTGATAGAGTGTCATCAAGAGAAAAACATGTCCCAGTGGCCAAAACATAGTTGATAATATCGACTTCTATGACATAACACTCTCACAAGAAAAGATCCCAGTGGCCATTGTTTCTTCTAAGAACAATGGTTTCCAGTTAACACATGGCCAGTCTGTGAGATGATGCAGTGCACTGACCTGTGTATAATATACACTCACGGAATTAAAGGATTATTAGGATACCGGATGTCCAAACACTGCCACAATGTGAGCCCTCTGAAATAATAAAACTGCAAGCAACAGCAGTATTAGACATTGAAAAGATGACAGCAACTCTGCTCCACACAATCTCATGTGCCAATAACTGGGCCACAAAAGCCTGGCAAAATCAGGCAGCCTATACTCTGTAAATTCTACTTATTTTTGTTTGAAAAGAACCTGGGAGTTGTACATCCTAAAGAACCATAGCCATTTCCCCCCTCTCTAAATATATCAACACACCAAAAGGTCAAAGGTTCAAGGGTAGGAAAGATCAAAGCAATAAATCAATATAAAATGAAAAATAAACAATGCAAATATATTATATTCTATTGCAAGATGGGCATTAAGGAAAGAAAATAAGAATGAGAAAATGAATTAACTGCTAATAAGCAAACTCATAAATCCTAAGACCTCAGACGAATGAAGCAAAGCACAAAGCCACAAAAGCACCAGTCCTTTAGATAGACAGCTCTACCTAAGTTACAAGTAGCTCCAAATGACACTGCTATGCTTATTGGTTCCAGGAAAACAAAGGAAAGAAATCAGAATGACCAGCCTCCCTGCTGACCTCCACCCAGACGCTTACACAGTTACCATCACTGGACACTGACTATGGAAGAAACGCCAGCAGAGGGAAACGTGAAGGCTATGGGCAACTGAGGGCTTGGTAGAGACCAGAGACCAACCCATCAAACCAGAAGGCAGGCTCCAGGACTGTCAGGCACAAGTACACACAAGCCTTACATATATTCTCTATCAATATTCTGCTAATGGCAAAAAATGGCTGAGACCTCTAATAGAACACCACAATCAAAGTATCAGCCGGGCACGGTGGCTCACATCTGTAATCCCAGCACTTTGGGAGGCCAAGGTGGATGGCTCACCTGAGGTCAGGGGTTCAAGACCAGCCTGGCCAACATGGCAAAACCCTGTCTCTACTAAAAATACAAAAATTAGCCGGGCATGGCGGTGCATGCCTGTAATCCCAGCTACTCGAGAGGTTAAAGCAGGAGAATTACTTGAACCCAGGAG
The DNA here is from genome assembly GCF_043159975.1 of Macaca nemestrina. Taxonomy (NCBI): domain Eukaryota; kingdom Metazoa; phylum Chordata; class Mammalia; order Primates; family Cercopithecidae; genus Macaca; species Macaca nemestrina. The sequence continues at coordinate 66,087,374 of NC_092135.1, forward strand.
GCGGAGGTTGCAGTGGCCGAAACCGCGCCACTACACTCCAGCCTGGGCAACAGAGTGAGACTCCGTCTCAAAACAAAAACAAAAACGTAAGTATCATAGGCAAATTCTTGAGTGATACATCCAAACAGTACATACATTTAAATGTGTACTCCAAATTTTTTTTTTAAATGTTAAAGTACACTTATGCATGGTCACAGAATTTCAGGATTCCTAAAGGGATCTTAGAAGAAAACTTCCAATTCAACTCTTTTTAAATCGCGCTGAGCTGTTGTGTAACTCTACTAAAGCCAAAACAAGTTTAGTGGCAGAAGCAGGACCCAACTCTCCCCACAGTTTATAAAATGCTTTTTCCAACTCAGAGAAAGTGACCTTGAAAACCGGTTGGGTGACAAAGGCACAATATTACTGGTCACTAAGATAGCAAGCAACAGACAAGTAGCATGCAGTAGGAATTTCAGTAAGAGCAAAGAACAGCTGAAATTTCAAGGCGGGTAAAAGCCTTAAATGTATGCAAATTTCAAAAATTAACATTAAATTGTGGTAGCCCTGGTTTTCTTCTGAGTTTTAGCGGGCAATCCATTGCTTCAAAAAAACCCAACGAAATCTATGCATTGTGTAGCCTAATTTAAAATGTAAGGCCAAACAGATCTGGAAAAGTACGGCTTTATCCTTGTACTTAATTTATACTATAGTGTACCGTAATTAAGCCTAAAATAAAAGCTATATTCTGAGTAAAGACAAAAAGCTCTTGTTAATGACATTCCATTCTCAATGTAGACTGTAACAAAAGGCTTCTTCATTTGCAGCCAACTGTCATTATACTTTGTAGCTTGTATGGAGCTACTGGACTAATATTTGTACTGGGATTAGTGTGGGGATAACCAATCAGTTAACTCCTCCACTGCGGTTTTCTATTATCCTCAAATAAATGGCCAAAAGGGAAAAAAAGAAAATTGGCCGGTAGAACAACAACGATATTTATGAGATTAAACCCTCAAACCCTTCACAGTTTGCCGGGCAACTAATAACCATTTGCCAAGCTGTTCATTTAATAATGAGTCAGCTAAGCCAAAAGCAAATGTTCCTTCAACCAACCATTGCTACTATAGTCATATCCACACTGACAAGCTCCAATTATTTATATGAGGTACTCATTTAGAATAAGTACAAATTGCCGTGTTAAGAAAAACAAACTCCTCTCATTAGCCAAATGCAAGCTACAGAGCATTTTTAAAAAATAACTCAAATCTGTGTGATGCTATAATTTATGAAAGCTAAAATGACCAACAAATAGTTTGGGGGGCAACTTCCATTTGTGTCACACATTCTAGACGGAGGGCCAGAAGCTCACCATTCAAAACTGCAGTCGGTAATCCTGACATGTTAGGTTATGCCACAGTGTGTGCCCTTGATACAGCAAGTGGAGTGCCAACGCTGAGGCCATTCTCACCTTGGGATTACTTTAACTGAGCAAAATACTGTTTCTCAAAGCAAAGGAAGGTGTTCATTATACGACACAATCACAAGGTATAGTCTCATTAATCTGGGGAGCAGGAAGTGGTAGGGGCTGCTTTCCAAGAAATGCATATGTCAAAATAGGAGATTAACACCTTTCTCCCAACCATCTCCATATACCCATAGGTTAAAAAAAGCAACCCGCAGGTATTCCCTGCACTGTTACTTACTAATAGTTCATCCATACTGGTCTGGCATTTTTCCAAGTTGATCCGTTTTATTGCTACACGTTCTTGCCTGGGTTTGCATAGGGCTGCTTGAACCACAGCAGTAGCTCCACTGCCTGCAATGAAATAAAAACATCAGCGATCAAATGGCACACTGTGAGGTTACTATCTGTAACTATTTTCCTAAAGATCAATTTTTTTAAACTCTTCTATTGAGAGTACTCAGAACATTACCATTTGACATTTTTTATTTAAAAGAGTTTCTTAAATCCTAAAATAATTATCTGGAGGAGGAAAAAAAAAAAATACTGCATTTTCCAGACAATGTATGTCTGAGGACACAGGGGACAAGGGACATGAGCATCTACATACAACCTTGCATGAAAGCCATTTCCATCCTCAGTTCCTGGTATTTTCTAGCTTGAGTGCCTTTAAAATATCTCAAGCTCTTCTTCCACCTCAGCCCAAACCAAACCACTCTGGTCTGAGCTCCTTCAGGGCTTTCATGAGAAGCTGAGATAATTGATCTGTCTGAACACTCTTTGAGCTTATTTCTTCAGAGCTTTCTCCACAACAAGAAAAACAAGAATCAACCCTAGTATTTTCATGTTGAAAGCACAACTTCCAAGGATGCCAAACAAAATGATGCAAATATGTAATTACAAAAGCTCCTGACATTCATATAAATTTCCTATTTCTAAGGTTTAATGATCATTAGCTAATGCACTCAGACTCCTAAGAGACAGTCATGTCATTATCCATATTTTATAAGAGTGAAATGTAGATGTGTAATGATTTGCAGCAGAGCACAAAGAGCTCCTAATCGGTTTCATATTCCATAGGGGCAAAAAGGTCTTCAGGTTAAGGCATCTCAATTCTGCAAATAATACCAAAAATGCCATTCTCATCACATAAATCCTCCAGCACTCCAGATAGCCAACAAGAGAAAACAGCCTGCACTCAGGATTGTGCAAAGGTGGTCAGAGGTGACAATCCTTCTCCCTAAAGTTTTTCTTCGGTAATACTTCTCAAATGATTCATCAAATAGCATTACAAAAGGGAAAGCAGGGGAGTATCTGGCAACAAGAGAGATCAGTATTAGCTTTCCTAATATATGTGATAGAAAGGCATGACATTTCTAGTGCGAATCAGGGCGTTCCCACCCCAAGGAAGGGTCAAAATGGGTGTTTACAGGGCTGGAGCTCTGCCCTATCTTCTGCCCTGTGGCCTCATCATCAGCTCTGGCCCCCTGACTTGGCGACCCCAGCAGATCACCCTACTCCTCCAAACCCAGGTCTCCAACTTAAAAGACTACCATTCCAGGGAAGCCCAATTTGTGTTCACTGGGAAAGAAAATCCACACACACATACTGACCACCCACTGCACAGTAGGCACTTGACTCCTTATGAGCCTGTACATTTTTATTACTAGCCTCATTTTACATGTGAGAACACTGGGACTCAGAAAATTTGCCCAAGGTCACATAGAGCTAGTAAGTCCCTGAGCCAGGATCAGCATCAGGTCTGCCAGACTCCGAGATCTGTGCTTTTGTTCTACTTCCCACAAGCCAGAGCACACCCTTCCCTTCCTCACTTGTTCTGGCCTTGCTAGGAAAAAACTTTCTTCCATCCTATATGGTTCAACAGAAGACAAACATCCTAGAGGAGGGTCTGCATGAGCCTCACTTGCTAGAGCTCAGTCTGGGAAGAGAGTGCTATGGACAGGTGGCTTGAAAGGGCCTTCCTCTTCCTAATCTCACTGCTCATCCATCAGCTGCTACCCCATTGGCTGCTACTCCAGGTCCCACTAGGTTGGCTTCACTGGCCCTGCAGATCACAGCCCACTGGGTTCAATCCAGAATGGTCCAGATGGCAGAGCCAAACACCAAAAAAAGTCTGCTGATAGCAAAGTATATTTTCCAGTCTCCAGAACAAGACACTATCACTGAAGGGAGTCACAGAGAAAGTGCTATGCAGCTGGTTAGCACTGGGCCTGGTACCTATCACAGAAATCAACAAACATCTTTAGCTGCTGATGGGAAACCATCCTCAGCTCTACCTGCAAAAAATCTTCCCCCAGCTCAACTTCTCCAACCTTAATCCACATTCCAGAACATTCTCAAATCAAGGAGTTTCAAAAACAGGAAAGAATAAATTAATTCCCAGAAAGGACAAAACAAGCATATGTAATACAGGGATACCTCTCATAGTCAGTTAAGTCCTTGACAGTGAAAGTCTCCTAACCTCCAAGGAACAAAAAGTAAGAATTCTAAAAACAGGGAGGGGTAGGTGGTGAGAAAAATCTTTTATTGAGCTTTACAAGTACAGAAGTATTACTGCTTTACAACCACAGCTGACTAAGGAACAACTGGCTACTTCTCATCTCTAGACAGAATAATTAGGAAGCTTTGTGACCTGAGATCACTGTCACAACATGAATGGATTTAATCATTCATTAAACCATTTCGGACATTCTACTTTAAATCCAACATTTCCCTTCTGTAGAAGAGACCAAGAACAAAGTTAAAGGTGGAAAGGCACCTTAAAGAGCATCAAGTCCAACCCCCTCACCTTATGAATGAGAAAACAGGGTCTTGTGAAGGATAGGGATGTGCTTCCTGCAGCAACTGGAAAACACAGGATTAGGACCCTAGGCATCCTTATTCCTCATCTACCATTCTGTGCACCAGGTTGGTGTTTTTTCCAATTGCCAGTGAGGATCCAGCCCTGGTCCAATAGGATTAGTATCCTTACAAGAAGAGACAATAGAGAGCTTACTTTCCCTCTCTGCCGTATGAGGACACAGCGAGAAGGTGACCGTTTACAAGCCAGCAAGACAGACCACTAGAAACTGAATTGGTCAGCACATTGATCTGGACTTCCTAACCTCCAGAACTGTGAGAAATACATTTCTGTTGTTTAAGCCACTCAGTGTATGGTATTTTGTTACAACAGCCCAAGCAGACTAATACAAAAGCCTTGAAATGTCTGTTCAAAGTCATTCTTCCACTAACACCTATGGCAGAGAATGCCATACTAATTAGAAGTTCTTAGAAACTTCCTAATGAAGTCAACAGCAAATGGCAAGACTCAACTGAAAGGCCTCTGGTAGCTCACTGTAGTTCGCATCTTAGGTTAGTAGGAGCCTTGAAAAGAAGGTGAGACAGGGATTCTATCCAAGCATGGTATTGATTCCCTCTGTGACGAAATCAACTTACTGGGTGGAGGCCAGCATTGTTTAAAGGAAGCATCAGAATGTACTACGGGTAAAAACTGCCTTATGAAACTTTTGTTTCACTTATGCCCAAGCTTTAGTATGACATGTTTTACTGTAAGTGATGATCAAAAGTTTGAAGTCTGTTAGTACTAGATGAGGATTCCCAGGATCAGAGTAAATCTGTGCTTTGAAAGGAAAGGTGACCTAACTGCATAATTCTAAAGGACATTTAGAAATAATACCAAGGCTATCTTGCTTTAAGGGTTTTTATGCACTTTGCTGATTAGTTTAAGAGGAGGCTAAAAAATGTGGGGCTTGTATATACAGGAATTGGACAAGGGTTAGCAACATGAAATAAAATAGGAGCAATGAATATGCTGAACAGCACTTTGTATTTATTTTGAACAATATATGATATTGACACGACTCATTAACATTAGTAGCATATTTTCAGTGAAGTATCATGCACCGCTTTGGGAATAAGAGTTCTTAACATTTTAGGAATTTCTCATTTTATTCCTGACTCCTATTTCAAGTGCAATAAATCATTCTATAGGATTACGGCCTGTATGCACATATGCACAAGCTAAGTGAGCGCGGCTTTAAATCTTTTCAGTTCACTCTTTTAAGTCACTCTGTCTCAATTCGCTGTTGCTAATTCCCGACTAAGAACGGCTACTTGGAAGTTTTAGATAGTGATTATGTCAATGGCAATCAGAGGTAAGAGATTCCTCACGTTCACTACCATGACGCAGATTTTTCCTTTAGTTGACACCTCTTCTCATTTTCCCCTCTATATTGCTGCTGGTATTAAGGTGAATAACCAGAACACTGCATACCTGCATTTTATACTTTCAGCTATCCAAAAAAATATTTCATGGAAATATAATTTAGTATTATCTCTCTGCATTTCACTAAGGTCTATATGAAATTAACATGAAAAACTTCAGTGTTTCTTTGGCAAAAATCACTACTATTGTCAAATGCAGTCTCAACAGTATGTTCAAAGTCCCTGCTCCTATGACTCACACAATAACTTCCTCTTTGCATTTAGTGCTAGTGTAAAAATGTCTTCCTCCCAAGTAACTTAACAGATAATAATAAATATGTCACATCATATTTTCCTTTTTTGTCCTGTCAGAAAGCTCAAACCTGTATTTTCTGTTAAAACAGCAACTCTCCTTAACCCAGGTTTCCTGTGACTTCTTCTCCTTGCCCTCTCCGTTACACAGCACCTATTCCTTTATGCTTAATTTAGTGGTACCTCCAACACATGACACAACGTTCCTAGAGTCTACCAAAGCAAAACCTCCTTGAAACATCACTACCTGATCACCAAATGTGAAAGAATATGCTTAACAGCTCCAAGAAAACTTTAGGCACAAAAAAAAAAGCAGCAAAAAGATATTTGCTTATATTAATTCATCAACAAACAGCAATTAAATCCCTACTATGTAGCAGGCAATTCACTGGCTAATAAAGTGCCAAAGGTGACCATTCCTGTTTCAAGCGGAATAAATCCTTCTATAGGATCACTTCCTCTGCAGAGGTTAACAGGGATGACTGAAATGCTGTTATGGACTGAATGTGTGTTCCCGTAAAATGTCTATGTTGAAGCCCTAATCCCCAATGTGACTATATTTAGAGATACAGCTACAGATAATTACCACCTTTATGGAGGTAATTAAAGGTTAAATGAGGTCATCAGGACACAGCCCTGGTCCAATAGGATTAGTATCCTTACAAGAAGAGACAACAGAGAGCTTACTTTCCCTCTCTGCCATATGAGGACACAGCGAGAAGGTGACCGTTTACAAGCCAGCAAGACAGCCCACCAGAAACTGAATTGTCAGCACATTGATCAGGACTTCCTAGCCTCCAGAACCGTGAGAAATATGTTTCTGTTGTTTAAGCCACTCAGTGTATGGTATTTTGTTACAACAGCCCAAGCAGACTAATACAAAAGCCTTGAAATGTCTGTTCAAAGTCATTCTTCCACTAACACCTATGGCAGAGAATGCCATACTAATTAGAAGTTCTTAGAAACTTCCTAATGAAGTCAACAGCAAATGGCAAGATTCAACTGAAAGGCCTCTGGTAGCTCATTGCAGTTCGCATCTTAGGTTAGTAGGAGCCTTGAAAAGAAGGTGAGACAGGGATTCTATCCAAGCATGGTATTGATTCCCTCTGTGACTTTAGACCTAACTGCTGTATCTAGACTTCAGCTGCCTTAATGGGCATAATAAAATACACCTCTAAGGCTCATAACATGTTTTACATCCCTGAAAACATCAACTCAATAAATCTTTGGCTCTCTCTGGGACTCATTTCTCCATCTGTGACATGAAGGAGGTAAACTATATCTACTGTTTATATGGCACCCAAGGGAAAAGAGGGCAAAGTGGCTCAGGGTCAGAACTGAGTTTCATTGTGCTTAGCACCAGGAAGATTCAATTGGTTTAAAAGAGAGGATAGGAGAGCTAAATTTGGAAACCAAAGAACTAAATGATTTCTAAAGTCTGATACAGCACGATGAGCGTAAGAGTTTAAAATATAAGAGATAATACAATTCAGAAACAGCTGTGAATTAATATTCCATAGGAAAGATTGTCATGTATAACGCATATTGATATCTAACCTTAAAAAGTTATTTTAAGGCCAGGCACGGTGGCTCATGCCTGTAATCCTAGCACTTTGGGAGGCTGAGGCAGGCAGATCACAAGGTCAGGAGTTTGAGACCAGCCTGACCAGCATGGTGAAACCCCGTCTCTACTAAAAATACAATTAGCTGGGCATGGTGGCGCGCACCTGTAATCCCAGCTACTCAGGAGGCTGAGGTGGGAGAATCAGTTGAACCCGGGAGGTGGAGGCTGCAGTGAGCCAAGATCGTGCCACTGCACTCCAGCTTGGGCGACAGAGTGAGACTTCATCTCAAAAAAAAAAAAAAGTTATTTTAAAATATCTGTGTCAATCTAGTTGCATGGGTTCACATCCTAGCCCTGCCACATACTAACTGCTTATGCTTGGATGACTTGCCTAAGTTCTTCATGCCTCAGTTTCCTCATTGGTAAGTTGGCCATAATGCTACCTCACTCATAGAGCGGTTGTGAGGATTAAATGCATTAACACACAAAAAGCCTTTGAAACTGTGTCTAGGACATAGTAAGCACTAATTAAATCTGAGCTAGCGTTGCTCCTTAGGGAAATCCCTCCAGGTCAGTCGGTGTCCTGTCAATCTGTCATTTTAACACCACATAATATTTCATAGTATTAATGTACCATAATTTATTCAGCCCTCCTTCTGTTGATGAGTATCCCCTTTATTTCTAGTTTTCATCTCCATATGAACAATGTAGCAATAAACATCTAGTACTTTAAAAAAAAAATTAGTCCATAAGAACTTTTCTTTATGTTAAAGTTAAGATGTCAATTGTCCAGTAACCCCTTCCCATAAATGGCAAGATTTTTTTCAAGGCATCACATTAGCTTCTAACATTAGTTATGGTCCCTGGAAGGAAGTTCTAATCACCATATTATACTTAAATGAGAAGCACAAAGTCCAAACTTTAATAAGAGTTTGACCATCTCTTAGCACATGCAAGGACTCCTTAATTACGCTTAGCTGTCCTTTATCAGTGAACAGAGTCAAGAGTGGGCTAAGGCTTTCTTTTTAGAGGTGCTAGCTGGTGATGGATAGTAAACAAAACAAATGGCTTTGGTTCAGCTGATTTATTCTAATCCTGCCTTTCCCCAGCTTACTCTTTGAGCTCTATTTATATCATGTGTCCAACCTCAAAGCCCACAGGTCAGTCAGTCACATGAGGACCAGAAGCTGGCCAGGGGAGGACTTGAACTAATGGACACTCATGTGAGCTCTACAGGGGCACAACTGCCACTCTGCCTCAGTTAACTGTCACCATGTGAGATCGTGGACCTAGCATAGCAAGACAGTCAGAATTTTCCAGAAAGGCTGAAAATCCAGAATTCTGCATTAACATCTCCTAATATAATAAGGTTGACGATAAATTTTTTTAATATAAAAGCATTGTGAGTCTAATAAAAGTTCACCACAGGCTGTTATTTTGCCTGGGTGTGTTACTGCTATTCGCCTTCAAAGGTACACCCTTCCTTACCTGATGGTCCCAATTTTAAATTATTAGATTGCACGTGTGAAACTGCCATTTTTCTAGATCAAAAATGGTCACGTCATACGGTTCAACATAGTATGAGCATGTACTTGGGACACTGACCCAAACTGATCTACTACATCTCGCCATCCTCCTCGTCTTACTATTTCACACGGAAAGAAAACCTTATCACAGCGACTCTTCTGTCATCTGGTGCATTCTATGTGGCAGGAACATGTGCACAGCGCAATCTCAAGTCAAAGACAAACAACAGTCATGGTGAGATACACACAACTTGCCCTACACATTAATTTAGAAAACAGACACTCCTGCTGGCCTGTCTGGGTAACAGTGCACAAACCGCTCGCCTCCACTGAGCCCAGCGCAGCACGACTATGTTTCTCAAGGCAGCTACAAACTGGTGACCCTCCTAAATGACCTGGTTTGTGTCACCACCACGCTGACTAGTTTTGTCCTTCTGCCTCCATCAAAAGAACAAGTTAGTAGAACCTCCTTCCAAGGTTGCTGGAAAAGATTTAGAGCTTACCAAAAATAAAAAATAAAATAAAACATAAAAAGCAAAGAGTAGGATCAGGTGGATTAATGGCCACTCAGTGAAATGTACTTAACTTACATTTCACCATAGACCTGGATAAAGTACCTTGCCTGGGAAAGCCTGTTAAAACATTTAGAGATCACAGACCTCACTGAAGAAAAGCAGCCCTTGTATATAACTCATCAAGAACCATCTGATAACACCACAGAAAAATAAATAGTAGTCCTCGGTTCTGATTTTAAGAGAGAGAGGAATCAAACCAGAAGAAATGTAAATAAACTCACCTTGGACCACAAGTTACATCTCAAGCAACAACTAAAAAAAAAAAAACAAAAAACAAAAAACTCTATAGTGAGTACAATTACTGAACATGCAGAAAGTATATGGATTGGGATATCTAATATAAAGAAATCCAATAATTTACTAATTTTAATAATTTTCAATGATAATGAAAATTATTATTAGGGAGTCTAGGTAAATTCAAGCCAGCCACCAGATGAGTCGTATGTGTGAGATAAGGAGCTAAAAAAGAACAGACTCTAATTTCCATCTAATTCAACATGATTAATACTGGAATTCACTTCTAGGCATTTTTGTTTTCTTAATGAAACACAGTAGATTTTTTAAAAATCACTCTGGGAATATGATTGCTTGCCGGTTTAAAAAAAAAAAAAAAAACACTTAACATTAGTCTCAAGAGCACTTACTCAGAGGTTCAGCCCCTCAAAGCTGAAACTCTACTGTAGGATTTTCGTCCTAATATTGATACTGACAAACATGCAACCTGGAGTAAAACACATAACCTTTCTGCCACTGAAGCTGTTTACCTTTTAAGATTACTTCATTTTGATGGGGAGTATAGGGAGAAGAGCCCGCCCAAGCTATGAATGAATCACTTGAGATGTTACCTTCTTGAACAACCCCAAGGAGAATTAGTCACTTCCTCACAGTTCCCAGACAGGTACTCTCTGCATACCTCATCCTAGCACTTCCATGCTTGTGGAGCGGTCTCCTCCAGCCTTATTATTCCTAGAATCAGCCCTTCCACCTAGACCACTGCCTGGAACACAGGAGGCCTCCACAAGTGTTGGCTGAGTGAATGGAATGCACATCAGCTGATCACTGGGGAGGACACCTGCAGACAAGGGAGGTGAAGCTGTGCTCCACGCCGGGTCTACATAGAAGAGAGCAGGCACTGGTGGGCTATATAACCTAAAGCAAGGGGAAGAGCACTTTTACTGGATGTGTCATCTCTGGACTGCTTACCATGCGTGTGTTTTTAAGTAGGTCACTGGGGGGGATGTGGCACCTAACTTCAAGGCACAAGCCTAGGGAGGCTCTCTGCCTTCAGGCATTTCTGATTTGCAGAACATCCAGTTTAATTCTAAAGTCAGGTCTCATAAGAGAGCTCATTCTGAAGAGGAATGTTCCATCTGAATTTCAATTTTTAAAAACTGAATCCACTGGCCCCTGTTCAGCATGTAGAAGCCACACAAAACATGGCAGGCTACTATAAACTAGGGCCTTCAATAATTCTATGTGAGCATACAGAGATGATATAAAACACTGAACAACAACATGAAGAACAGACAAGAGCCCACAACAGCCCTCGAAATCCATGTCAGAGAACACTGCATCAGGCACTAGACTGTAGGCAGGACACATTCCTACAGAGAAAATCTGACTTTTATATTCAGTAAAAGGTCACTTTGAAGTCCTTGCCCCCTGCAAACTCAAAGTCCAATGATCTGGCAATACTGAAAAACTTCCTGTTCTGCTTGGAGGGGATAATCCAACTCCTCCCAGCAAAATCCACTTGTTTTACTGATTAAATCAACAAAATGGAAGCCAATATTCCACAAAAAAATGTCTATTGCTATTCACGCAGATAAACAGATACACCCACTGGCAAGGCCAAAAGGCACGAGTGTCCTGGTTTGAATATGTATGGTGTGGTGGTGGCTTCTGATTCCTTACTGCTCCAACTTCCAGCCACCTGTAAATGGGAAGGGCTCTAAATGCAAAAAGAAGAGCCAGTCCCTGCTTCCAGGTCAGTTCCACTCCATTCCCTCTCTGCAGCTATGGGCATGTTGGCTTTGCATAAATGAGAAAAAGGAATCCCTCTGACTGAACACAACGGGGTGCAGGGCCTGACATGTGGACGATACTCAGTTAGGGGGAAAAGCTCTTTTCTCCCAGCTAATTGCATCAGAGCTTGTGGGCTAAACAAGGGTTGGATTTTCAGCCTCCAGGGGCAACATACAACCTTGGTGGCCTTCGATCAAAGGTTATTAGCATATCCACAGCCCATGCCCTCTTAAAAAAAAAACAAAAATTAAAGTTGGTGTCTAAGCCCCAGTACAACAACTCCAGAGCCAAGAGGTAACCCCAGGGGAAGGCCCTGGATTTGGGCAGATTTTTTCGAAGCCTCAGGAAGAGGATAACTACATCAGTCACACCTAAGATGTCTGTTTAAAAAGCAGATTCTTAACCCTATATCCAACTATTGAATCGCAATTATTACAACTGGAGGCCTGAAATCTGCATATTTAATTAGCTTCTCTAGCAATTCACCCACATCCTTAGATTTGAGAACCATGGCTCTCTCCCTGGGTATCAGCTTCTCTCGCCACACCTCTGCCAGGTTTCTAGGGTTTGGGGAAATTAATCAGTCAGGGGCTATTAGGAAAATGGAAGCACCACTATGTAACAACAGATACTATTTAATACGAAGATCTCATTCAACAGGTGCTAGAGAATGGAAAAGACTGAGTAACATAGAGTTACTCAGAAAGCAGTAGGAAGCAGCTACCACTCCTGGGGTAGGACTGCAGGAAACAAAGGGAGGAGGTGGGGGTTATTAGAATCCACACATTTAGGAGGAAACCAGCAGGGCTGGGACCCTGATCTCTGAAGAGGAGCCCTTTCTGAAGGTCCACATGGGACTGGGATAGCAGCTCAGGGGGTGCCAGGAGGCTGGCTCCAAGAGGTAGAAGGAAACTGGAAATGGAAACCAACTACTGCTGGCAGAGGGAAAGACCCTTTCCGAAGCTAAGCTGACAAGAACAGTAACAGGACGAAGTGTGTCCCTTCTCCCTCCTGCAGTCTTCCAGAATTCCCCTGGTGCCCCCACTAGCAGAGCTTAACAGGGGAAACAGCAGGCAAAGAAGGAACGTGGAAAGTGGTCTGCTGACGACCAACCCAACACCCCAAGCAGATTCTAGGAAGGTCTGTCTGGGGCTTAGAGGAAATCGCTTAATAAGGAGCCAAGGGAGTGTGACCTCCGCCAGCTCCAAAAAGAGGCTGGGGCTTTTCTACGCTCCATTAACAATGGCCAGACTTTTGTAAAAATTCTCATTTCACTCTATTTTTCAACACAATTACTAAAATGATCCTTTTTAACATCTAACACTTTCCAAATGTTTACTCTGTACTTCTAAACCCCGCCCCATTCCACCCCAATCTACTTCCTCTGGTGGTTATGACTGAGGGTCTGGGGTCACACACCCCAAGTTATGTGACCTTGGACACACTGCCTGTGTGCTTTGTGCTGCACATTCCCCAATTATAAAAAGCTAATGAAAATAGCATCTACCTCACAGGAGGGCTGTAACTATTAAATGAGACTATACCTGTAAACGTAATAATATAAATGTACCTGTCTGGCACTGAAGTGTTTAATAATGTTTTGACTGTTGGGGTTAATAGTATCCACATGATTATCCCAGACACCTGGACAGAAACTAGAACTAGGTCCACTACACCTTTTGAGAAAATGCCTGCTCATCCCCACCTCCCTATGATCAGCTCTGCTCCCACTCAGCCCCAGTTCCTGCCAGCTACCTATCAACTCCCCCTCTTCCAATCCCACTCCTGAGGGCCAGCACTGACAACTTTTATATGGTAATGATTGGGCGCAGAGAAAATTATGCCAGGAAAGTGATTCATTGTTCAAGATACAATTAGCCCCACTTCTCAGGTAATTAAACAGCCCTGGCTACCACATCCATGATGCAGCAAGTAACTAAAACACTTCTCCTACTCAAGGACACAGGAAAAGAAAGTCCACTCACTTTTATGCCACCTCTCCATCTGATCTGATTGCACTTATAATCCAACTCCTGCTTATCCTGTCTCCTCTGACAACCTGAGGTCCTCCCCTACGTTACAACCGCGGAACAGGAGGTAAGATCACCCTCTGCATGGTAGAAGCCTTCCTTCCCCTTCTGTTGACATACTTTCACCCAGAAGCAGGGGCATGATGCCACAGTCTGAAATGACGGCAGAAAATAAGAGCCACGAAGGAAGAGGATATCAACTGCAGGAACACAAATGTCCAGTGCAGTGAAAAGCGGTGTCTTGGCAACCCAGGAGGCCCTGAGAGCATCGCTGAGAAGGAAAATTAAAAGACACATCCTCATGAAGGGCATGGAACACCTGCTAAGCCCCAGTGGAAGCAGCAGCATGCTGCAGTCTCTGCCTCCTAAGCGAGGCCACCTGCAGATCCTACAATACCATGAGTCGGAGCCTGGCAGGACATCAGGAGAATGTTCCCTCCTTTAGTCTTGGGGCTGGGGGCTAAAGTGTTAGGACTGTGTCGTATTGAAAGATGTGGAGACAACTGGGTGTGCTGCGAAAACGTCGCTGCTCATTTAGTTAGTATGGGATGGGGGTGAGTTCTACATTTCTCCAGCTCCCAGGTGATGTGATGCTGCTGGTCCATGGGCCACATTTTCAGTTGCTACCATGTAGGTGGCATAGCTTCCCTAAATTATCCCCAAAGGGGCCAGGTATCCACCTCCTAACAAGGGAATAGAGTTTAGGCCCCTATGGAAGGAACTGGAAAGGAGTCCTGAGGCATGGAAAAGCAGATGCCTCAGCATCAGGGACAAGAGGTGCCAGTCTGGGAAGGGTCTCGCCTGCCTGCAAGCATCCAGAAGGAGCAGATCCACTCCAAAGAATCATAATTAAGGAATTTACGTGTATTGAGCTATTCAAAAATGAAGATTCAGTTGAGCATGGTGGCTCATGCCTGTAATCCCAACACTTTGAGAGGCTGAGGTAGGCAGATCACTTGAGGTCAGGAGTTCAAGGCCAGCCTGGCCAATACAGCGAAACCCTTTCTCTATTTAAAAAAATAAAAAAATAAAAATAAAAATTAGCTGGGCATGGAGGTACAGGCCTGTAGTCTCAGCTACTCGGAAGGCAGAGGTGGGAGAATAGCTTGAACTTGGCTGGCAGAGGTTACAGTGAGCCAAGGTCATGCAACTGGACTCCAGCCTGGGCAACAGAGCGAGACTCGGTCTCAAAATAAATTAATTAATTAAAGTAAAATAAAAACAAAAATGAAGATTCAACATTCCCTCCATCCCATAACATGTAAGTTTACTATTTTATTTTTTGGGTGCATTTTTCAGAAATTCACTACAAATGAAAGATGACGACAACTCCTGCCATAGTAGAAATTAGTGGAAAAGGCATAATTAAACTTCAGAATTATTTCCAGCACATATGGTTGAAATTAAGTTGGACTTTATCTGGAAATTTATTTTATTAATCCAGAAAACATGATACCTCAAACATTATGGGTAAAGATATAAACAAAGCTAAACAGCTGATTGCATCTGTTTTTATTCAACTTGTGTTGAGCCTCCAGTCACACTCACATTAAATAAATTTGATAACACTACGTCTAAATTCAACCTATACAAGTTACCGGGTATGATATTACAAGAAAGAAAATCATTATAAGTATTGATTTTTTTTTTTTTAATTGAAACTACACTCTTACAGCCTGAGGCCCAGGTCCCCGGATGTATGACACATCTCTAACTAGAACCAGACGGAGAGCTGCTTAGGATAGCCTGAGTTTCAATATGACTTACAGTCACACATTTACTTTTTTTTTTTTTTTTTACAGCTAGGCCGATTAGATTGATAAGTACTTGTTAAACTGACATTTTCACAGATGAGCTTTATTTCCTCTCTCTTTCATTTACTCAAATGATAGGAAGTATTTAGTTTTACATCCTCATTGTCAAGTTTTTGTAACTAACATTTCTACCTTGAACTCTAAGCTCTCAGAAGACATAACCTGGGCAACATAATGAGACCCAGTCCCTACAAAAATTTTTTTAAAAATTAGCCAGACACGCTGGCACATACCTGTAGTCCTAGCTAGGGAGGCTGTGGTGGGAGGATCGTTTGAGCAGAGGAAGTTGAGGTTGCAGTGAGCCACGACGGCACCACCGCACTCCAGCCTGGGCAACAGAGCAAGACTGTGTCTCAAAACAAAACTACCAAAAGACAGTTACCTACCACTGATTTGCCTCATTTGCTGCCAAGATAACTCTTCTGCACATAATTTAATAAAGTCCAGTCAGTGGCCATGCTCTTCAGTTTGGACTCCAAGCTGTAGCCTACTAGCTACAGCACGTGAACAAAAATCCTGTAAAAGCCCAAAATTCAGATTCAATCTCTGTAAAAGTCCAATATTCAGATTCAATCTCCTGATGCGTCAATTAGCTGCCCTTTGTTAGCTGCCAAAAATAATACTTAAGTCCATCCAGTTAGAGTAACAAGAACAAAATGAATGGCTGAGTGTAAGAATTCCACCACTACGGGCTGGGCACAGTGGCTTACACCTATAATCCCAGCACTTTTGGAGGCCTAGGTGGGTAGATCACCTGAGGTCAAGAGTTCAAGACCAGCCTGGCCAACATGGCAAAACCCCATCTCTACTAAAAATCCAAAAATTAGCTGGGTGTGGTGGTGGGCACCTGTAACCCCAGCTGCTCAGGAGGCTGAGGCAGGAGAATCACTTGAACCTGGGAGGTGGAGGCTGCAGTGGGCCAAGATCATGCCATTGCACTCCAGCCTGGGTTACAAGAGCGAAACTCTGTTTCAAAGGGAAAAGAAAAGAATTCCACCACTATAAATGGGAATGGGGTGGGAAGAAGTTATCAAATACATATGATCTACTCATTATGCATAATAATTATAATAATGCCTTCTTCACACTAAGAATAATAGCATCTTGGAGTTACAAAGAACCTCAATTTATAGTTTATATGATCACCTCCAACTTACATATTATACAATAATGAAGAATATGTACTTGTTTATTCATCCAACATATTTCACTGAGCTTCTAGTATGTGCCACATCCTATTTAGGGTGGTAGAAAGGAAGCTCAGAGCAAAAATATCTGCCTTCCTAGAGTTTACATTTTATGTGAGAGGGGATGTGGATTTAAAAGCATCATAAACGGCTGGGTGTGGTGGCTCACGCCTGCAATCCCAACACTTTGGGAGGCCAAGGAAGGTAGATCACCTGAGGTCAGGAGTTCAAGACCAGGCTGGCCAACATAGTGAAACGTCATCTCTACTAAAAATACAAAAAATTAGCTGGGCGGGCACCTGTAATCCCAGCCACTCGGGAGGCTGAGGCAGGAGAATTGCTTGAACCTGGGAGGCGGAGGTTGCAGTGAGCTATGATCATGCCACTGCACTCTAGAGCAAGACTCTGTCTCAAAAAAAAAAAAAAAAAAAAAAAAAAGTATAATACAAATAAGAATATTTCAGATTGCAATAAGTGCTATGACAAAAATAAAATTGGTGGGGACAATACTTGAGCTATGGTGGTTAGAGAAGCCTCTCTCAGGTGGTGACATCTGGGCTGATGAGAAGGGGCTGGCCATGCAAAGATCTGAGCATTCTAAGATGAAGGGCAGCATGGGCAAAAGGCCTCAGATAGGGATCTGTTTGGAGAGGTTGAGGGACAAAGACAGAGGCAGTGTGGCTGGTGCTTGTCAACTAAGAGGCAGGTGGAAAAGAGGTGGTAGGACAGGTTGGCAGGAGACTAAACACAGAGAGAGAGTCCTTAGACCAAGGTGAATACTTTAAAGGATTTTGAAAAAAAGAATTACAGAATCTGGCTTACATTGTACAAAGGTCACTCTGGCTGCTATGTGTAGATAAGATTGTATGTAGGGCAAGAGTAGGCACAGAATGGTTGTTTAGGGTGTTACTGTAGATGTGCGGGCATGAGTCAACAACAGCAAGTGCTAGGATAGACAAAGTAGAGAAGAAGAAAAGTAAAGTGGTTGGATTTGAGAATATATTTGGACATAGAGCCACAGGACTTGCTGATAGATTGGAAGTTAAATGCAGAGGAGGAGACGTTTAGGTACTAAAACTAAATATGTAATCACCTCTACTATAATCATCACTCCATTTTATAAAGAATGGCCTTGATTCTCTCTTCACCCATCCCAAAACCCTGCCAACGCTGGCCCATCCACCGGAATATGTTCTGCATGCTCCAGATGTCAATTTGAAAGGCTTAGGCTGCCACTATTGTTCAATGAACCTCCAACATCAGGAACAAGGAAGAGTGAGGATGCAGGAGAAGGAACAATAAAAACCGAGAAGGGGATGTGCTTCCTATGTTCAAGAGATATTTCGGGGGAAAGAACCGTCCAATCACATCTTACAAATGGGTATTCACGTGTACTGCCCTCCTATAAAGAAATGTTACACAAAACCAAAAAATATGTATGTAAATATCCAGTATTTGTAGGTATTTTTCCCATCCAACTCTTTTTCTTGTAAAGGCTTAAAAGAAATAGTTAACTTGTTCATTAAAATTAAACCATATTGGCCGGGTACAGTGGCTCACGTCTGTAATCCCAGCACTTTGGGAGGCCGAGGTGGCCAGATCACCTGAGGTCAGGAGTTCGAGACCACCCTGGCCAAGATGGTAAAATCCTGTCTCTACTGAAAATACAAAAAAATTAGCCGGGCGTGGTGTAATCCCAGCTACTTGGGAGGCTGAGGCAGGAGAATCGCTTGAACCCGGGAGGCAGAGGTTGCAGTGAGCCAGGACTGCGCCATTGCACTCCAGCCTGGGCAAAAAGAACGAAACTCAGTCTCAAAAAAAAAAAAGTAAAAATAAAACCATACTAAACAACAATGACAACAAGTGTATTAAAAAGCCCATTGCCCAA
Organism: Macaca nemestrina; assembly: GCF_043159975.1. Classification (NCBI taxonomy): domain Eukaryota; kingdom Metazoa; phylum Chordata; class Mammalia; order Primates; family Cercopithecidae; genus Macaca; species Macaca nemestrina. Next base: position 66,105,963 of record NC_092135.1, read on the forward strand.
ACACAACTATTTTCATGATTGCATATTCCATTGCAATCTTTACTCACACACACGTGCACATGATGGACTCACATTTATAGCCACAATAATTATGACTTTCAATTGTGCTACTGTCATTGAGAATTAGATTCCAAACACTTTTCATGTTTCTAAAACCTACTAATAATTATATTAATTGTGGTACAACATCCCAACATGTTATTGAACCATAAACTATTGCCTGTAGCCCTAAGACTAAGCACTTGAATTCTCCTTTATCTCAGTGTCGTGTAATAATTTCAAAGGGATAACCCACCTTTGGTACAAATAAAAGCTAAAACGATGTCAAGTTTGTAAGCTTCAAGTCTCTTGAAAAGTTGCTGTATTTGGTAATTCATTACATTGCTTATAAAATCATTCACCTGTCAATGACTTCCCAAACCAAGTAAGTAAAAAGAAATAGATTTCAGTTAGGAATTATTTACTGATGATACTAGAATAACTCACAAAGCACAACAGGAAATTGTCTGAATCTGATCTAAACTAGAGTGTGTGCATTTGTCCTCACTGGCGAATCAAATATGGACTTGGCACATCGTACTCACCAGCACTGTAACTTCACGAAGTCTCAGCGTTCACTAGGTGACTAAGTGCTATTGGCAAGAGTCCACAGATGAAACGCTTCAAGAGACACTCTCTGAATGTTTTAAGGATAGTTTTACATTAAAATAGTTTACTATATTTAAACATGTTTGAGTAAATTTAGAACTGTATATATAACATACAGATAAATGTTACAGAGAGAGATTACTATACTGTATTCTAAAGGTGTCTTTCATTTAAGGCTTGCTAACTCCTCAATGCACATCTTAAAAAGTTCCACATGCTTATGCAATTGCTAGTTTCCCAGCTGTCTCCAGATTCTTTGCTGTGGCATCATATTTTGGGCAATGCTAAAAGTAGCAGGGGGCAGGGGAAACTTCAGGGACTTTAGGCTTCAGGCAATGTTTAAAAGAAAAATCCTATATTCCTTATACCCTGATACTTAGGGGGTTACACCATTCAGTGGACATGAGTTAATAAAACCACTGAAGTTTGCTCTCAGCTTCAAAAGAAAGCCAGCAGCAGCCTCTCTATGAAAACTCTCAAACAGCCCTGGAGACCAGCATGTCACCTCTTCCCTGTTTTTATTTGTTAACCTTAACTTGGGAGTCCCACCCTTTTAGGAGAACATCTGAAGAAGAAAAAGAAGTGGCTATCTACAGATAAGACACCATCACAGGAGAAACTGGACTCCATCCTGGAAAACTGGGAAAATTGTTCCATTTTACAAAATTGTATGTCAAAGCCACAGATGAAAAAGTGCCACTTCAAGGAATTCCATGATAATTTACTTTGTAAAAGGAAATGGTAATCCTGTATTTTAACTTTTCTTTTTTTTTTTTTTTTTTTTTTAGTCAGAGTCTCACTCTGTCGCTGAGGCTGGATTGCAGTGGTGTGATCTCGGCTCACTGTCACCTCTGCCTCCCAGGTTCATGCGATTCTCCTGCCTCAGCCTCCTGAGTAGCTGGGATTACACGTACAAGCCACCGTGCGCAGCTAATTTTTGTGTTTTTGGTAGAGACGGGGTTTCATCATGTTGGTCAGGCTGGTCTCGAACTCCTAACCTTGTGATCCACCCGCCTCAGCCTCCCAAAGTGCTGATATTACGGGCATGAGCCACCATGCCTGGCCATATTTTAACATTTATATTAATGCAGATTTTCACAATTTCTGGCAAGGCTTACACTGAAAAAAGAGCCCAAAAGGACATCCAAATTCTTTGGACAACATGTATTCAGCCATATCAAATATTGCTTGAAATAATTAAGCTGTCAGCAAAGCCTTGGAAATATTTGGGCTATAAGAGTATCTGGAACTCATATTTGATTTCACGATAGTATCTGACCTGAATCACAATCTCTCACATTCTCCAGCAACAACCGAAATGACCCAACAGGGCCAACAAAATAACGTTTCATTTTCCATTCACCTTCATTTCTCTCTTGAATGTTAAAGTAACATTTTCGTGAACTTTTAAAATCTATGCATCAAAAACTATACATCAAAACACATGAGAAGTGGGAAAGGCTATGAGTGATTAGACAAAAACATCCATGGAAATATTAAATGCCATGGAATTAGCCTTAGGGATCAGCACACGTTAAACTTACAAGACACATACATGCCAAACTACTATCTTACTTCACTCTCAACCCTAAAACAAGCATATTCCAAGGAATCCACCAGTTAAAATGGAAACTTAGGCTGAGCATGGTGACTCACAACTCTAATCCCAGCACTTTGGGAGGCTGAGGCAGGTGGATTGCTTGAAGCCAGGAGTTCAAGACCAGCCTGGTCAACATGGTGAAACCCCATCTCTACTAAAAAAAAAAAAAAAAAAAAAAAAAAATTAGCCAGGTATGGTGGCATGCGCCTGTAATCCCAGCTACTTGGGAGGCTGAGGCACCAGAATCATCTGAATCCGGGAGGCAGAGGTTGCAGTGAGCCAAGATCATACCACTGTACTCCAGTCTGGAAAACAGAGCAAGACTCTGTCTCAAAACATAAAAATAAATAAAATAAAATGGAACTTAAAAATCTATTCTGTTAAACACATTCTCATTTTTCACTACCATTTAACCATTACATGTTTACCTTTTATTTTTGTATCAGTTTGTAAAGAATTTTATGGACTTTAGTTTTATTTTTATGAAATCCACAGAAATGTCTACCTGTCAACAGGCTCAGGGGCCCATCATCATCAGACAAAACTCAGGTAAATTAAGACTTATTTGACAGACATCTTAAATGCGGCAGTGGAAAAATTAGCAACCCAGAACAACCTAGCTCCTGGGTTCAAATTTTTCATCTAAGATTCACATTCACAGCTTTGAACTCAATAAATTCAACCGCCAGGACTTGAAAGGGAGTTCTCGTGGCAGAAAATTGCCAACAAGGAGTTCAAACTTTTAAAGGCATATCTCATATAGTTTACATTTTCCAACTGCACTCCCCAGTGGACTTTTAATTTCCACCTCACACTTTCATTTATTAAATATATGATGAGAAATTCCTTCCGAGGTTTTCTTTTTAACTATTTTGGATTCACAGCCCACACTGCAGAGGCCAAACCATAGCTGGCAGCGAGACACTATGTCCGGCAGAAAGGTGTGGGTGGAGCATGGCCCACAGAAAGAGACCTCTGAGAACACATGCAAACCCCGCATTCCAGCACACAGAAGCACTGATGCATATTTATGGGCAGGCCTGGGCCATTTATTTTGTCCCTATGTCAGGAAATTACAAACATTCGTTTCAGGAGCTAGCAAGCTCTGGCCATCATGAGTCCACTCAGTGAGCCGGCCTCACACCCCTCAAACCACAGCTGCAAAAAGAAACTCCTTAAAATCACAAAGCAGTCAATATTATAGATTGCCAGGCATAATTCAATGAAAGAAGAGATAAACTAGACACAAATAATTTACAAGTAGAAGGAATGTGGTCACGTTTCATCCCATTCCTAAAGGAATTCAGTTTAGAGCTAGGAGGAATCCCGTCCATGTTTCACTTCTGGTTCCCAAACCCTTCCAAGAGCCACTGAGAATCAAAACCACCCCCCTTCTAATCTGCCCTTCCTCACCCCAAGTCACAATTCCCTCAGCCAATGAACAAGATTTCTCTACCCTGAGTTCCTAAGCTGGTTCCCAAAAGACTTCTTAGGACACTGAGTCAAAATAATGTTCAAGGAGACAATCCAATAAAAAGATATCTCTAGCTGTCATTAAAAGCAAGAACAAAGAACAGCTTTGTCCCGCTTGAAAGAGCTCTGCAAGATTATTCTCTGTCAGTGAGCCCAGAGAAACAGAAAACAACTAGCCAGAGATGGAGTTTCCTGAGAAGTTTGGGGCCCCCTACATGGTCACCTGGTTGCCATAAAGGCCAGGATTTCTCCAAATGTTATCTGTGGACCACCTGCATCAGAAACAACTGCATTACTGCGACAAAGACAAATTCCCAGACTCAGCCAAACTTCCTAAACAGAATGTCCAGGGATGCAACCTGAGGACCCACATGTATAACAAGTTCCCAGGAACTCTTCTGCACAGTAACATTTGAAAAACCATCATCAAATTCAAACTAGACTTTTATATTTCCCAGAGTTCTCACTATTTTCTCCAACAGAAATCACAGCTACAGTACAGTAAAACACAAAGTCCCTTCTTACAAGTGCTACTTATCGTTAGTACAGACACATTCACTTATACTACTGACAACCCTATGAAGTATTTAACCCCATTTTATGTCTGAGAAAACTGAGGCCCCAGGTCACACTTTTCTTAAGTGGCAGAAGAAAGATTTGTACCCAGGTCTCTCTGACATGAAAAAGTTTTACTCCCACATGACTCCCTCTAACAAGCAGGAGACATAACTGCTTCTTGCTTTCCTAGTGGTCATTTACAGATGGTTGGCCACGACGCTCTGTCCAACCCCAGACCAAAGGTAACCACTTTCATCATTTGCATCAGCGACCAAACTGCTAGAATGCTGCATCTGGATCAGGTCACTACAACTTCAGAAACATAATATGGGAAGCATCTGGGAAATATCTAGAGAGATTAAAAAAAAAAAAAAAAGAGTAAACAGGCTGTAAAACAATAAATTTTAAAAGTGAACTGAGACGAAGCTGGGAGAGTATGATCATATGCAGAGTATGGTGAGCGTGCATTTCCATTTCCCCTTAAGAGCAGCAAACTGAAGCATGCAGGACTCAAGTCAGATATACTGACGAGTGCAATAGTGGCATGGAGGTTATAGGATGCTATTGACGGGAAGATTTGCAACAGAGGACCTCTATCGGTAGAACAGCGTTTCTCCACCTTGGCAATACGGACATTTTGGGCAGGATAATGCTTTGTTGTGGGGTACTGTCCTGTGTCCTACAGATGTTTAGCAGCATCCCTGGCCACAGCATTTCCCCACCTCTCCCCAGGTGCAATAACCAAAAATATATCCAGACACTGGCTCAGGGGAGAGAGGGCAAAATCTCCCTCAGCTGAGGACCATTAGAGGGGTTCTTCCTGAAAGAAGAAAGAGAAAAGGGAGTGGGGTAAAGGAAGAACCAGACATCCTTTCAACACATTAAGGTCCTAGCTAGCTCAGTCGTGGAGAACTAAAACTTCCTGAAGGAAACATGGAGGAACTATGGATTATCCAAAAACAGAATAATCTGCCTGAGATGTCCAAGAATCAACTGCCCTCAGGAAAAGAACAAAAAAGAAAAGATGAAGACAAAAGAAAAGAAACAGGATCATTTTGCCTTGGTCATATAAAGTTGGGGCTCCACAGACACCCACTCCTGGGAAGGTGCTTTATCCAAGGTAGTTTACGAGAAAGAACATATCAGAGCTGTCACCAGTGTCAGAGTTCAGTCTTTGTTTTTTTTTGAGATGGAGTCTCACTCTGTCACCCAGGCTGGAGTACAGCAGTACGATCTTGGCTCTCTGCAACCTCCAATTCCTGGGTTCAAGCAATTCTCCTGTCTCAGCCTCTCAAGTAGCTGGGACTACAGGAGCCCACCACCATGTCCAGCTAATTTTTGTATTTTTAGTAGAGAGGGGGTTTCACCATATTAGTCAGGCTGGTCTTGAACTCTTGACCTCAGGTGATCCACCCACCTCAGCCTCCCAAAGTGCTGGGATTCACAGGCATGAGCCACCGTGCCCAGCCAGAGTTGAGTCATCTTACCACTTAAAATGGTGTTGACGTGATAGTGAGACTAAACATCCTGGAATGTGAAACATGGGAAAAGAAAGGAGGAAAAACACAGAGGCTGCTCTATCTTAAGGGCCCCAGCCACTCGAAAACACAGTAAGATTATAAGGTTTGAAGAATGGATATGTGTTCTTGAAATGTTTGTGAAAGGCACCAGGTGCTAGCTGGCAAAGTAGAACAACTACAGGGATTCTGAAGGTTTAACAGGGACAGTCTACATGTCAAGGGACATTTACTAAATGCCTAAATACACAAGGTGCTATGCTGGGAATTGTACATAAAGCGAGGTCACCATACCTTGCCTCACCCCTTGAGATAGGCACCTTGAGGCAACTTTAAAAGGAGGCAGTAGAGAGATACAAGCAGGAGTTTCCTCAGCCCACCAAGGTTATCCCACCACCTCGCTCCCCATCCTCCACCAACCATTGCCAATACAAAGGAAACAACCTGTCATTCAAATAGGAAGATCTAGTGGGAAATCTAGCCACATCAGAAACAACAGTCAAGTTACAGAAGAGACCAACAGTCCCTCAACCCCCTGCCCAGGGAAGACAAGACCTGGATCCACAGCACATTTAGGACTCAACTGTCCCACTGGTAGGCTGGAGGAAACCATTCTGAAGTGCTTTTCCTGCCAACAAGTCAATCCAGGTTCACAACCTACTAAGCACTGATGTCTCTAACAGTGAGAAAAGCTACAGAAAGTATCAGCCCCTCTAAAGATTGTCCTTGTTCCCATGCTAGACTCTGAATTAGGCAAAACAGCAGGTAAAAAGGAGATGATCGTTTTTAATGGTTATTTTGTGTTACCTCAAATGCTAATAATGCATACAATAAACTCTATTCCAAGGCAAATTTTTAAATCCCTGGAAGTCCTTTTTCACTACACCCAACAAAATTATCTCCGCAAGTTCCCTGGGCTTTCAGTTGTATATGCTCAGAGAATACGAATTATTTTGTATACTGGTGTAAACCAAAAACAATTAAGAAAGCAAACCAGCTTGGTTAAATGTAATAAACTGCATTGAAATTTACTTCGAAATGTATGGAAAAAGAAACAAGATGGATCAATGGATGAATAAAGGGGGTAAGAGATGAACAGGTAAGTGATAAAGCAAGTATGGTAAATATGAATGGGAGAATATAGGTGTGGAGAGATGGGTATTCAGTATCAATTTTAACTTTGTTGCATGTTTGAAAATTTGTAATGAAAATATTGAAAGCAATTTTTAAATAACACTGCATTTATTTTAGAATAGAAGGGGAAAATGAATAACATATTAAATAAAAACCAGTTATAAAACATTATATACAACTTAATTGCAAATTTGTGAGTATATAGAAAACACCAAAATATTAATTGTGGTTATCTTTTGAAGATACCATTATGAGTGACTTTTACTTTCTTCTTGGTCCTTTTCTGTATTTTCCAATTTTTCGTCAATGAGCATATACTGAATTGCAATAAAAAATTACTTTATAATATTAAATCTTAAAAAAATAAAATTTCTGAAGCCAAATCTAAATTACTTGCTATGGAAAATTATTTTATATATGGGCTGGGCATGGTGGCTCATACCCATAATCCCAACACTTTCAGAGGCTGAGGAAAGGGGAGCAGGGAGGGATGGGGATTGCTTGAGGCCAGGAGTTCAAGACCAGCCTAGTCAGTATAGCAAGACCCCAACTCTACAAAAACTAAAATTAGCCGGGTGTGGTGGCACATCCCTGTAATCTCAGGTACTCGGGATGCTAAGGTGGCAGAATAGCTTGAGCCCAAGAGTTCAAGGCTGCAGTAAGCCATGATGGTATACTCCAACCTGGGCAAGATGGCAAGACCCTGTCTCAACAAAATAAAAAATAATTTAAAAATAAAGAAAATTATGTCAACTATAATGCATTTTCTTATAACGAATTTTTTGTATATGCATTCAACTCCCTTAGTGGCAAATTTTTGAAAAAGTGTCTCAGCAGAACACAATCCTATAATCCCTTATCTTGCCAATTAAGGCAACAAAAACAAGGAAATGTGTTTTAGCAATCAGTTCCCTTTAAAGAGATTTTCAAATCAAAGCCCCCAATTCACGTAACTCTACTAGTCCCATAATATTCATCTGGGCTACCACCAAGGCACAGCATACTCTCTGTAGTTACCACAATCGCTGACAGCAATGTCCTCATGGTGGCCTCCTTTTGCCTCCGCATAGGCCCACAGCTGGTATATCTATCCACATCCAGTGCATACAGCCCAACTCCTACCTTTCTGGCACAAGCACAGAAAAACACCTGATAAGTCAAGTGTTGCAGCAGAAACGAGATGTAGACTCTTTTTTTTTTTTTTTTGCTTTTCTTTTCTTTTTTTTTTTTTTTTTTGAGATGGAGTTTCGCTCTTGCTGCCCAGGCTGGAATGCAATGGCATGATCTCCACTCATCGCAACCTCCGCCTCCCGGGTTCAAGTGATTCTCCTGCCTCAGCCTCCCAAGTCACTGGGATTACAGGCATCCACCACCACGCTCAGCTAATTTTCGTTATTTTTAGTAGAGATAGGGTTTTGCCATGTTGGCCGGGCTGGTCTCCAACTCCCGAGCTCAGGTGATCCACCCACCTCAACCTCCCAAAGTGCTGGGATTATAGGCATGAGCCACCGTGCCCGGCCGAAATCTAGACTCTTGATTCCCTGGGTGACTTTGGGCAGATCACATAATCCCTAAATATAAAATGGAAGTACTTTTGTCAGCATAGTACATCCTTTAACATTTTATGGTGTTATGGATCTACAAAACAGACACCCAATATTCCACTCACTTCTGGCATAGAATTAAAGAAATGAAAAAATAAGGACTTCTTAAAAGGATATCTTTAAGGGTCCAGTATTCAAAGACAGTGATCAATCTCAAGTGATTAAGAAAGAGAAAGCTCACATACATCTTCATGCTTCTTATAGTACCCTGAGAACAGAGGCAGGAAGACTAATGGAAACCTCCATTAAGACAAGCTGGGTCTACAATATGAGCACAACTCCAGGTAAACCCATTCACGGTACAAGACTCCAATTTCAGGGGAGATTCATTTATACCCCTCTTTTGCCTTACCAGGCATAGCTTTACACATGCAGAACCAATCCTAAAGTTGTGAACCTTGGAAGCAGCTGAGCATAAAGATATGAAAGCCACCTTCTCAGCTGTATAAATGACCAAGATCACACTAAGGTCTCCTCTGAGTTCTGGTAAACTGCTACCCTCTGATAGTGATCGTCTTTTATACCATTTGCATTATTTTTATCATTTCTTTAAATCTACTTTTATGTTGTTACATTACAGTTTCAATTACATAAACATTGAGAAACATACACACACCCTAACTAGGGAAGTAACTGAATACTATTCCAAGGGTAGTTATATTTCCAGCTTATGAGAAATCACTCAACCAGGTGGACTGCCTCATAAATATATAATAGGCCTCTCGCCTTATGTCTCATTTTGACTCCATTCAACCTTAAGTACCTATCATTTGCACCACCTAAATGAAGGCAATGCAGAAGATACGGCAATGAGGAAAGGATACCCACTGCCCTAAGGGATGTATGCAAGTATATTCACACACAAAGAATACGAAATGTCAGAGGAGATATAAAATGCTTTCTGAGCTCCATGGAGTAAATCATCTCCACAGGCCTGGTGAAATATAAAAAACTTTTAAAGCTATCATGAAAAAATTATTTGAAATGAGCCTTGAAATGAATATGACAATGATACTATTGGTTAATTAAAATCTACTGAGCAATAAAAACATACCAGGTACCGTGTCTGGTGTTTTTGCATAAATTACAAATATTTAGCCTCATGTTACAGGTAAGGACACTGAGGTTTGGACAGTGATTTGTCCAATGTCAAAAAGCTGGTCACAGGAATGAGATCCCAACTGAGGTTGGCCTACTCCCAAAGTCCACACCTTAAACCTTAACAAACGACAGTGGAGGGAAGAGTAAACTGGAAGAATAGCTGAGAAGGAAGAACAGTAGTGGGAAAGGCAAGATCAGAGACGAAGAACCAGGGCAGTAAAACAGACAGAAACTGGCTCATCATTTGACCCAGCAGCCTCCTTCTCAGGAGACATTCTGGGGATAGGAGCAGAAATATGGTCATACATTCCAATGTCAAGGTCAAGTAATGAACACTCTTGAGAAAAAACGTAATAGAAAGCCAGTGTCCTCATAATGTTTAATATGTGTAAGAAGATATACAAACTCTCTCCTAATTCCATTGAGATTTAAAAATTAGGTATTTTCACCAGCTTACCACCTAAGCTCTGGCCAATACAACCTGTCACCAAGAAGATTTAAGGATCTGCTAACCTATTGGCCTGTATAACCCTAAAATGATCAAGTGAAAGTATACTTTTGGAAGCAGACAATGTCCACATAGCATACAAATCAACAACAGAACCAAGAGAAACTTTCTGACTTTTCTGACAGTGGCTACAACTATCCTTATATTTTTAGTCTAGGGTAGCATATTGCTTGGGTTGTGAATGAAGATACATGTAGAGACACCATCATGGAAAACTGTACCCCCTGTAATTATGTGCTTTCCCTTATGAATCCACTCCACCCATTTTCTTTCCTGTATATGACATCTTTCACATTCTCATTTCTAGTTCCAATTTCTTCTCCAAGATCCCAATTCTCATTTAGACACATGTGATAGACATTAATAGGACTTACAAATGTCTCCTGCTTGAGTACAAAAGCACTTCACTACTCTGCAATAGGCAGGACCACGTGACTCGTTCTGACCAATGAAATGTGTGCAATGATGAGCACCTCTCCGTCACTGAGGTGGGAAAGCCCCTGAGCAGTGCTCCCATAACTCTTCCCCTCCTGCTGCTAGAGATAACAGAGGATGGAGCCACAAGATTGAAGCTGACTGAGTTGCTGCAGGAAGGACAGCTGACCTAACGTATCTCCCAGGGACATACAGGGAACTGCAAGAGCAAGAAATATACTTGTGTTGTGCTAATCTCCGCTGATGTGGGGTTGTTTGCTACCATACCACAGCGCAGCCCAGCCTGACTGGTAGAACACGCTCAGTGGCTACCCCGAGGATAGCACAATACCACCCAGAATCACATTCTCCACCTTCTTCCAACTAAATTCAGAGAAGCCTACAAACCTTCGATTTTGGTTAACCCCAGAATCTTAGATTCTACCCCTTTCCTTTGCACCCCTAGGCCCATAGGAAGCAAATGCACAGAAGCAGTCTCATAAATTTTTACTGATGATGATGAAAGTCTTCAGCAAAAGTCAAATTACTTTTAATAAGTTAGATTTTTTTTAAGTGATGGAAATACAGACACCACCAGAAAAACACGTATTTTTGGGGAAAAAGCTCACCTATGAAGGTAGATGTATTCTTAGATATATGTAACTTTGAAACCTTTTTCTTACTATAAGAAACTAATGTAAGGCCTGGCGTGGTGGCTCATGCCTGTAATCCCAGCACTTTGGGAGGCCAAGGCGGGTGGATCACCTGAGGTCAGGAGTTTTGAGACCAGCCTGACAAACATGGAGAAACCCCGACTCTACTAAAAATACAAAATTAGCTGGGCGTGGTGGTACATGCCTGTAATCTCAGCTACTCACTCGGTTGGCTGAGGCAGAAGAATCACTTGAACTCAGGAGGCAGAGGTTGAAGTGAGCCAAGATCACGCCACTGCACTCCAGCCTGGGCAACAAGAGAGAAACTCCGTCTCAAAAACAAAAGACGAGAAAAAAACTAATGTAATTAGGCTGGGCGTGGAGGCTCACGCCTGTAATCCCAACAGTTTGGGAGGTCAAGACGGGCAGATTACTTGAGGTCAGGAGTTGGAGACCAGCCTGGCCAACATGATGAAACCCAGTCTCTACTAAAAATACAAAAACTAATCAGGTGTGGTGGCAGGCACCTGTAATCCCAGCTACCCAGGAGGCTGAAGCAAGAGATCTTGCTTGAGCCTGGGAGGCAGAGGTTGCAACAAGCCAAGATCACCATTGCATTCCAGCCTGGGTGACAAAGCAAGACTATATCTCAAAAAAAAAAAAAAGAAAAGAAAAGAAAAAAGAAAAGAAAAGAAAGAAAAAAGAAAAGAAAAGCTCATGTAATTAGAAAACTCTCAATTCTCACCCATGCTGCAAAAATGGCACACCAACTCTGAAGACATCAGTTGATAAAATGGGCAAATATATGCACTTACTTCTTTTAAGGGTCATACTACCACTACTGTGAACATACTGGAAACTGACACTTTTCACAAGTATCACCTGCAATTTTAAAAATTAAAAGTGCAAACCCAAAGAATTGCAATGCAAATATCAAAAGTTCACCTCAAAGGTCATTTATCACCATTTTTTTCCCAGCCCTTCTTGAAATGCTGGCTCAGAGAATTGCTATGAAAGAAAATATGTTGTGGTTTCATTAAAATTTCTAGCTTAGAGATGTTGCAAACTTATCAGTTCCTGGATCATACAAGCTACACACACATCAAGGCACCTACTCCCACTGGTTAAGCAAACTATCAAACTTTGTGGTTTTGTTTTGTTTTGAGATGGAGTCTTGCTCTACTGTCCAGGCAAGAGTGCAGTGGCATCATCTCAGCTCACTGCAACCTCTGCCTCCAGCGTTCAAGGAATTCTCCTGCCTCAGCCTCCCGAGGAACTGGGACCACAGGCACCTGCCACCACACCTGGCTAATTTTTATATTTTAGTAGAGATGTGGTTTTGCCAAGTCAGCCAGGCTGGTCTCAAACTCCTGAACTTAAATGATCCTCTCAGCCTCCCTAACTGCTAAGATCACAGATATGAGCCACCACACCCAGCCGCAAACTTTGAATAACGGATAAAAAATCTGAACTTGTGAAAATCTTTAATCTCCTCTTTGTTTTCAGCAGGAACACTAGAGAAAAGACAATCTACACAAAATAATATACAATTTAATTATAATTTAACTTGTCTTTCTCTGAAATAAAGCAAAAAAATGCTCATCAAAATTTCAGTGGTGAGTAGTCATTATACGGTTAAAAAGAGAAAGTACAATGTATTCGCCCATTTTCTCTATTTACCTAATCACAATGAACAAACTGAAAGTTTAGTTCCTCTAAATCCAACTTTAAAATCTTGAACCCTCAATATTCTAGGGCAAAAAAATTATTAACTAGCTATAAAATAGACAATAAAAATATTTTAACTTAGATTCACCCAAAAGGCAAAGAATGACTGTTATCTCTCCCACCTCATCTATCTCAAGAGTGTTACTAAATATGGGTGTATTGCCCAACTTCCCTGCTCCACACAAGTATAGACTGCAATTGGAGTGACTGTTCTTCATTTCAAACACATGAGTCAAGAGGAAGTAGTATTAATTATTTGTTGGTCAGCACACATTCATCAGGTACTCACCACATATGTGCACCTGTTATAAGGGTCAGAAAATTTCTATTCTAGAGTTTACCAGAGTTCACCAACCTTGTGAGGAGACAGGCCAGGAGTTCAGCCTTCTCAACCATGCTTTGTGCCTTCAACCTCCAAACCAGTGAGTTCTGGGTAATATTTGATGGTAGGAAGTATTCCTGCCTTAAAGATGGGACTTTATATCTGCATCTGCCTTCCAATTTATTCTTATATTTTAATTTTTCTTGGTTGTCAGTAGCAAACATATCATCTACTTGATAAAGCATCATCAACACCCTGTCTTACATCTCTGAGGAGCTCATGAGAGAAATCTGTACCAGTCACTGTGCAAGAGTGGAAAATAACCTATCGGTGTAGCCGTGTGCAAACACCACCTCTTTCTGCACAGGGCGTTCATGTATAAATTCCTATGCCTGGTTCTGAAAGTAAAATTCTGACACAAACACTCACTGGTTCTCTTATCAACTAAGTCTATACCATAATCAGGATGTGGGTAAGGTGCTGGGAACTCTTGGAGAGGTGGTAGCTAACTGCCCCACTCTGTCACAGTTACTTTCAAAAATGACTTATTGATCATTATCCATTTTAGTTTCAGAGAAAGAATGAGACATCTCAGTTGGAACTAACATCCAAAAGGAACCTGAATGGCACCTTTAAAAAATATCTCACCCAGTCATCCAGAACCTTTGCTTCTCTCACTTTAGAAGAGGTGAAAGAAGAAAGCTCGAGTCGTAAATTGAAGGCCTTCCTGTTACCGTCCTTTACAGAAACAAAAGCAGCTTGTCAGGCGAAGACTATCTGAATACCTCGTGCTTAGTAAACAGACCAGACGGGGATTCAGTGGAGTGTTTGCATAAGGAAGCTATGGAAGCTTACTGTTCTTAAGAGTGTTTCCTCCCCATCTCACCCGCAGGAAAAAAGCACCGACTTCCTCCCCAACCTTAAGTAAAGATCAACAAGCCCTCCTGAATGAAGCTGCCTGTTCTGACCCACCTCTCCACATTGCCTTGGCCAACCCTCCTGACCCTGTGCTCCTGGGAAAATTACTCAACCTCTCTGAGCCATCTGAGATGTGAGAAACTTCAGTTAAATGTCTGAAGAGGGCTCACTGGTATAACCTGGTAACTGTTTAGAGCATGCCTCAAAGAGCACTAAGCTGCAAAGAACTCATTCCATGCTCCATGACTAACCTTAACCCAGGCATTCACAATTTGAAATGTGTTCATAGCATAGCCCTGTAAACTTCAGGTAAAGGTCACATTTCAGACCTTTTCTTTAAAACAGTAAATTATGTAATAGTAAGTTACACGTGAAGACACTGCTTACAACACATCATATGATGACCAATACAGCCTAAGGGTCCTCCGATCATCCTCTCCCTCTTGGGTTCCTTGTAAATGTTCCCACTGTTACTGGTTTGGTATATCTCTTTCTAGCCCTTTTTCCTAGCCATTTATACATATATCCTTGAAACCACAAAAAAGATAAAGCATAAGAGTGTAGACTCCAGGACAGTCATTATGGAGGAGAATCCGCCTCTGCCAATATTTAGTCATATTAAATACATAAATACCCCATGATCCATTCATCCTGCTGCTTGAAGTGTCTCCCAGTGACTCGGCCCACAGATCCATGAGGGCACGTTCACAGATGTTCCCTGCAACACTTTTTGTGTGGAAACTGGGAGTTGCAAGAAGAGATAAGGAAACCCATGGTGACAGCAAATGTCTAGATACACACAGCAAGGTAGATGCATGGATTAATCACAAGAATATAGCGCTGAATTTAAAAAGTGAGAAATACTAAGTGCTAGAGCACAAAACTATTTGCATAGATTTTAAAATACACAAATCTCATCTGCCATAATAACCACATACCTCAAATGATTGCCATGAAATAGGGTAAAACATGAAAATAGTTTTAAGTGTTATGTGTTAAGCACTTAGTAAATATTCACTATTGTTAGATAAAAATATGTTCACAGTATACTATAAACTTTCTATTACAAAACGTCATTTATTACATCATCCTTTCTCCTCAAGTGCTTTCTTCCTATTAAAAAAAATACAGAGAACCAGCCTGGGCGAAATGGCAAAACCCTGTCTCTACAAAACACACAAAAATTAGCCGGTAATAGTGATGCGTGCCTGTAGTCCCAGCCACTCGGGAGGCTGAGGTGGGAGGATCACCTGAGCCCAGGTGGTGGAGGTTGCAGTGAGCCAAGATCACACCTCTGCACTCCAGCCTGGCCTGGGTGACAGAGCCAGACCCTATCTCCAAAAAAAAAAAAAAAAAAAAGTATAAGACAAATTGGAACACCATGTGAAAAACTGCATAGAGCAGTTAACTTTGGGGGGAATGTTTATATGTTTTTAGCTTATTTTCCTTGCTTGCTCATCTTTCCATAAAGAATGTATATGACTTTAGAATTTTCTTTAATCCTTAAAGTTCCTTTCAATATGGTTCATGACTGAAAATTAGAAACATCCTAAAAATCCATCAATGGCTAAGCAGTTCAATTGTGGTATATACAAATAGTAGAATATTCTATAGCCACTTTTTGTCAACCTGATAAATAGTATAATGTTGTGTGGGAAAAGGCGGGCTCTGAAATCACCCGCGTGAAGACCTGAGGGGCCGGTGGACAACAGTGGTGGAGCAGCATGGACTCTAGAGCCAGTGTGCCCACCTCCACATCCTACCCTGCCACGCAATCCCAGGCAAGTCACTCGGTGCCCCTGAGCCTCAAGCCTCATCTGCAGAACAGGGTGATGACAGTGTCTGTCTCATGGGGTTGCTGTAAGCAAATGTGAAAGATGTCATAAATAACAACAACCACAATAACAAAAACACAAGGTCCGCTAAAAAGTGGGTCCATTTTATCTAAGTAAATTAAATCTCAACAAAGACTGATTTGAAAATGCACGCACGCATGCAAAAGATCGCATATTGTTTAATTCCATTTATACTCTGGATAGTATCTGGAAAGATCACATATTGTTTAATTCCATTTATATTCTGGATAGTATATCCAGAATAGGTAAATCTCAGAAACAGGTGGCTGCCAGGGGTTGGGAGAAGGGAAAATGGAGAGTAACTGTTTCATGGTATGGGGAACGGTGGAAATGTTTTGGAACTAGACACAGGTGGTGGCTAAACAACATTGTGAATGTACTAAATGCCACTGAATTGTTCATCTTAAAGGGATAATTTTATGTTATGTGGATTTCACCTCAGAAAAAGAAGCATGTAAAACAGTAACATGGTTTACAAGATATATACAAAGGATATACATAAATATTCAAAAGGTTGACTACAGGGGAAAGGAATGAGTAAGGGAATAAGGATAAAAGAAAGTCAAGAAATAATGTTACACAGGGTAATTCTGAAAAATGTCCTGCCCAGACCACTGAAAACTGTGTGCCGCGAACTGAGGTAAGATTTTCCTCTACACTGGAAATCCAAAAGACTGTATTGGTTTGCTGCCCCTTCTTGGCAGCCACTCTATTCTTCTTTTTGTCATTTGCTGTTTTTGCCCAGTAGTATATATCTTGGAGCTCTCTTCATATTAGTACATACCATCTTTTATCAGTCTCTTTTACAGCTCTAAGGATGTACCATGATCCACATGTTTTCAACACAGTATTTGCACTGACCTTACATAATATGCCA
The DNA here is from genome assembly GCF_043159975.1 of Macaca nemestrina. Taxonomy (NCBI): domain Eukaryota; kingdom Metazoa; phylum Chordata; class Mammalia; order Primates; family Cercopithecidae; genus Macaca; species Macaca nemestrina. The sequence goes on from NC_092135.1 coordinate 66,122,874, forward strand.
GTGAATGAAGGTTTCACAATGAAGGATCAAAAATGGCTTGCAACAGTGTGTGCCAAAAACAAAAGCCCTATTCTGAAATAAGTTAAAATTGTAGAGTTATTTTTTATGCATCCTTCATAGTCAGACTGCTCCCACAAACCACTGGCATTACCAAACGGCCAAGACTCCAATCATACCCTCCCCCCATTTCCACATCCTCCAAACTGAGGTTGATTTCATTTGATTTTACAGGGGAGAAAAAAAAAGTTAGCTGGATAAGAGTTCATTGTATGGTTCTTTGCTCCAAGATGACCCTTCCATAAGCCTCGTGACCACCTGGCCTGGCTGTTTGGTATTAAGTTTAAAGGCCTGGAATTAGTTCAGAGAATACACAGGGCGTTAGTAATAAATAAGTCCAGGAAGCTCACCTTGGACCTTCTGACTCCTCCACCTACCATGCTAAAAACTCTACTTTTGCTGGATCTGTTTCCCAAATCCCAAACATCAACATGTCACCTGCTCAAATAGAGTGTATCTAACAGAGTTCTCTGAGACTTTGTTTTCATCAAAATAAACTAAAAGGCTGCCCTTTTTAATAATTAGTCACGAATGTCAGTTGCCTCAAGGTGACACAGGAGAAACAAACCTGACATTTGTAAAGGAACAGCAGCTGGAAAGAATCAGACAAGAGGAAAGGGGGAAAATGGAAACATTCCTGCCTGGGGTAGGTAAGGAATTGTATTTTAGAAAACCTAAAATAGCCTTTTATCAGAGGTGGGATAAAGGTCATCACCATGGACCATGGTACTGGGGTAGAGGACAAAGCCACCTCTGAAGTGCACCTCACCCTGCTCTCTAGGGACCGGCCAGAGAGTGGGGTCTGTGAAGGTGCCAAGGGTGATCTAGCATCTCTAAGGACTGGGCAGTTATGCAATACAATTATGTTTTTACACAGCATCCCTCCCACAGGACATTCCAATAAGCTTGACAAAGGAAATCATTCATGCATTGGGTAAAAGCAATGTGAGGAGAAACCTCATACTGGGAGAAGAAAGACAGGAAACAGAGTTCAGATATGGACAGGTCTCCCGGGCGCTTCCTCCTTAGGCCTGCAAATCCCAACCCAATATAAGGGGCAATGGGAGAAATGGGCAAGGTGACCTGACCAGAGGTACATGGAAGGTAAGGACTGAGTTAAATCAGAGGAAGACAGACGAAGGCTTCCTGTCTCCCAGAGAAGGTATGTCTTCACTCTTGGCAAAGACAGAATCATCTTCTGTCAATCGACCTGAGGTCGGTTTGGGATTTTTTGTTTTGTTTGAGGCCAGCTATTTACTCTACTTGTTAAATAAGAAACACAAGTAGCAAAATATTTTCCTAATTTACGACTTTGCAGCCTAATTTATTTTGACAGAAAGAGAAGCATGTCTGCACACCAAGGCAAAAGTTGTATTTGGCTGTTTGAAGATCTCCTTGGCATTCCTGCAAGAAATTCCTAGGTTTGGACAGTCCAGGAGAAGGGACTAAATGTCTTTTTTTAGTGACGTGAGTCATCGAATGAAGCGGCAAATCGCCATCCTCAGCTTGAGCAAACCTGACAAAAATACGAGTTTTTAGGCAGAGAAACGTTGTTATAAGCCACCTTCAAAAGAAGACATTATTCGTGTGCTTTCAGCTTTCTAAAGCCAAGGCTAATGCCACCGCCACACCTCTTAGGCACGGATGATCTCATGAACAGCAGCGGACTTTCATCTCCTGAGAGGTCTTGGTTACCGGCTCTGCGCCAGGCACTCCCCAGCTTGGTGACGACCTGCATACCTGCCCCTTTCCCATACCAGGAAGCTTTACCCAACCAACCTGCTAGGACCAAGGCTTTTTTAAAAGTTAGCCCAGGAGCCCAGAGAGGTGCTGGTTGGAATATGGTGAGCTCTAGCCCTAGGTTCTCAGCAGAAGCAGACATGTTCTGTTGGGAAAAGGAGACTTTGCTCAGACCTGTCAGGGTTGTATTTCCACAAGCCAGTATCTTATGGACATGAATAAACTAACAAAACCAAAATCAGTGATTATGTGTTTCTCTGCAGCTCTACCTGTGTCTTCAAAAGCATCCCACTCTCCCATGTTATTGAAGAACATTCCACAAAGGGTGCCTAGAAAGTAATGAGTCTGAATTTCTTAAATCACACAGGGAACGTGTTCCATTACAGCTCCAACTGGTAGAATTTCCTATGGACCTTCATTATTGGAAGAAGAGATTCATATTCAGCATGAATTAGAAAACCCCAGTTTCTATCAATCAGAAAAAGGCCAGTCTCTGGATGCAGGAAGGGGAATACTCTGTTTACTTATCATAACCTTTATTACCTTCCTATACCACAGAAATATAGATCTGGAGAAATCAAAGAATCACATAAACTGACATTTCAGAATATTTTTATTATGTGAGGATCACAGATTATCCTATCCTTGGCCCCACTTCCCACAAAAGAAAAAATATATACAGTTGCCCCTCAGTATCCGTGCGGGATTGGTACCAAAATCCATGGATGCTCAAGAACCTTGTATAAAATGATGTAGTATTTGCATATGGCCTATGCATATATTCATGTGTACTTTAATCATGTCTAGAGTAATACCTAAGACAATGTAAATGCTATGTAAATAGTTGTTACACTATAACGTTTAGGAAATAACGGCAAGAAAAAAAGTGTGTACGTGTTCCGTGCAGACGCAATCATCCATTTTTTTCCAAATATTTTCAATCTACAGTTAACTGAATCCACAAATGCAGAAGCCATGGACATGGAGGACTGACTGTATATGTATTTAATAGTCAAAGCCAGCCCTAGAAACATAATGTCCTATGGAGGGGAGGAAGAAAAAAGCATACTACTAATTCTAAGATCACATCCATGTTATCACGATTTAGACAGAAATAGCCTCCTAGCAGTAAATCACTAAAAATCTTTCTATTTTGAAAGTACTAAGATATGTAGGAATCATATAAACTTCTTTTAACACCATGTCACCATTAAGGAGGCAATAAATGGAAATTACTGGCATGACTTTTGCTAACAGGAATTGTAATGGAGAAAGAATTTAAACAGAACTAAACCACATAAATTGGAAGAGTGTTCCCAGATAACCCTGTGCTCTAACAAAGCTTCTCTACTCTGAAACATTGGCACTGCAGCTGTCACTTGCCAAGGCCCATGGGACAGCAGAGGTGAATGTACAAATTAGACAAGTAAGTTGTAAAGAACCACAAAAGCTCAGAAAATTCCCCAAAAGAATATGTTGGGAAAGTTCACTTTCGCAGTGTTCAACATGTATCATCTTTTCCGCAAAGCTGACTGGACAAAGTCCTACCATCAAACATAGTGACCATGGGGCACAGCACCACGCATACCAGAGTCAGGTCATAGGACAGCGGTACTTGCGTCAACTCCTCTCCCACTTCTCCAAGCCAAACGCTCAACCAAGGCGGGTTTGCTACAGCAAAGTCACCTAAAGAACATGACTGTACTGAGACAAACTCCTGTGATTTTGCCTCTGAGTAGAAAGGCTGAGACAAAAATCGAAACAGTGTCACATCTTTCCAAAAGTAAATTCCAGCCACAGAGACCAAAGAGAAGAACACAGAATGCACTCCTCCCCCACCCCCCAAAAAATCAAGTGTAAGAAATAAAAGTAGATTCCAAAAGGTCTAAGCTCTGAAAAAGGCATGGGGAAGCCTGAATTAAACACAGAGAAAGCTATTAGAAGAGTCAAAAGATTGACAGAAGTTCATGCAGCCATTCAACAAATTAACAACCAGCTCCTAACAAGTGGTATGAACCGTGTTAAATCTTACTCACGACATAAAACTCAGGCCAGGAATGCTTCTTATCCTTCAGGAACTTAAAAAGCTACCACAGGAAACAAGCTATAATTATGCGCAAGCTGCTGCATTACACAGCTACAGGTGATTTTCCCTAAGAATCATATGAATCAAGAATTTGGGGTGGGCATTTAGGTTGAACCTTGAAAGAGTCACATAATTTGTATATTAAGGAAGAAAAAGTGAGACGATAGCACTCTAAAAAGTAGGCAGGGGGCTGGGCACGGTGGCTCACACCTATAATCTCAGCACTTTGGGAGGCCAAGGCGGGTGGATCTCAAGGTCAGGAGTTCAAGACCAGCCTGGCCAGCATGTGAAACCCCATCTCTACTAAAAATACAAAAATTAGCCAGGTGTGGTGGTGGGCACCTGTAATCCCAGCTACTCGGAAGGCTGAAGCTGGAGAATCGCCTGAACTCAGGAGGTGGAGGTTGCAGTGAGCCAAGATCACGCCACTACACACCAGCCTGGGTGACAGAGTGAGACTCTGTTTCCAAAAAAAAAAAAAAAAATCTTCAGATATTTTTGGTGTGTTCAGATACTTCCCACATACACTTAACTCTCGATTTCTTGCTCAAAAGCCTAGCAGAATACAGATAAGTCAGGTACTATGGGGACTTCCTACCCTGGACAGAAGAGGTCTCTATCTCTGTCCACTTCCTCAGGGAAAGGGAGGCTTTTCTGTGACTTTTTTACTTCCTTCCCTCCTACTAAATCACAGAGAGTTGTGTGTAGGTCTCCTCTATCCCTCTATTGGCCAAACCTAATGCCAGTCAGACAGATGCCCTTAGCTAAAGAAAGAGAAAACATATCTAACCCATTCCTGACCTTCTCTCCAAGTGGTCTGGGGCAAGCAGGCACTCCTCTCAATGCAACAAAACTCTGGTCTCACAGCTGCTCTCCTACCAATCTCAGTGTTGCCTGATGGTCCAGGTTTAGGAACTTAAAAAGCAAATCAACATTTAAACAGATGAGACTGTGTTCACGACTTCATAGATGCCTTCCAGGCCCTCACAAGTTACCTCGATATTAAAAAGGAGACATCAAATTCCTTTCACCTACTTTTCTTGCTTTCATCTATTTTTTTTTTTTTTTGCAAATTTTGATTTACAAGTTTACTTTAAACTTTATCATCCAAGCATTATTTGCTCATCTTACTATAGAATGCACCTTGAAACATAACGGCAAGTTGTGAGGTATTGCACAACGAAAGAGATGAAGAGCCTTCCTTTGCTTGAGTATTTGAATAACGATGATAATCAAAGTTGTTCTTTGTTAATAAATTTTAATGTGAATAATATATACATTTATAAATAGAGACAAGGGTCTCACTATGCTGCCTAGGCTGGTCTCAAACAGCTGACCTCAAGCGATTCTCCTGCCTCAGCCTCCAAAGTGCTGAGATCACCAGCATGTGCCAATAATGAAAGGAAACTAAACAACTCAGTTAGCAACAGCAACAAATGCCCACCAAAGCTGAGAACTTCCTCTGCTGAGAAGCAACACACAAGTACTGAATATGCTGTTGGTTTATCTGGTGAGAGTTCTCCTGGGGCAAAGAGAAAAACACTCTAAGCAGCACAGCATAATGGTTAAGAGCGGACTTAGGGACTCTGGAGAGAGAGGAACGCGATTTGACCCTAGCAAATATTTTAAATCTTCAGCTTCATTTTCTTCATTGGCTTGGTATCAGTATTAAATGAAATGTGCATGTAAAGAGTACCTGGCAGAGCAGCGATTAATACAGCACTGATAGGTGGAAGAGATGACTAACAACATGGATACAGCTCTCTTCTCCCAAAGAGACACATATAGTCAACTCCAAAAGAGATGTCAAAATCAAAGGCAAGTCATTTCAATTGCATCAAGAAAAATATTCCGTAAAATCAAAGGCAATATTTCCAGGGAAATTTTGGTTCCTAACAGTTCTCCATTAAATGCTTGCTTAGTTTCTTCTGGATGAAATAAAAAACTTTTTGTCAAAGAAAATATAATTGAACATGTGTCCAAATGAGGAGATTAAGATTATACACACTGCCCTCACTTTCAGTTAAATACCACTTTCAATTAAATCTAGACTGCATTGCAGGGGTCATTTTTTTAAGATGAGTCACGTCATTTAGTATTTTTCCAGTAAAAGGTAGAAATCTTTGGCTTCAAATGCTGATCTAGGAGACAGAGTCAGAAATAATGGTGATTCCTTTTGTTTCCTGGGTCAGTTTCTTTTGCATTGCCGTAATTCATTTACTTGGTAAGTCATACTGAACTGCTGGTGATTTCAGAACAGGAAGGCAAGTGAACACATGAGCAGGATGATGGGAAGTAAAAAATTCCACTATAACCAGGATACCTTTGTTCAAAGGCACAATTCTATTAAATTCACATCCTGTGGTCATTTGTTAAGTTCTTAGAACAATGGTAAATTTAGTTACTGGATACAACAAAAAAACCATTGTTTCTTTTCGTTATTTCTCTTCCTTGTTGAAAGTTTAAACATTGTCTCAGAGTCCAGAGTTTACATACAAGCTAGAACATGATGTTAATACATGCATATCAAAAAACAAATACACACACACTTACATGTACATTCAGTTAGTGTTAGCATTTAACCCATGTTTGTATAGGCAGCACTAAACTTCAAAAACTTTTTATGAACAAAATTGTGAAGTTTCAGGAAAACATTAGTCCTGTCTCTCACTACTAGTCTATCTTGGAACAAGACAACTAGTCTGCAAGACAGAGTGGATGGCTGGAATTTCCAAGTTGGAAGTGAAATCCCTTCTTTTAGGATCAACAGTACAGCTATATAACATGCTATTGATGAAAGACAGAAGGACTTTGGAGATGGAACGATTAGTTACACACCTCCACCAGAGGACTGCCTCACAGGGCATAATCATTTCCCTGTTTCTCTCCTGCACACTTTCCAAGTTCCTCAAGGTGAGACCACAAAGGGCGCTTCTTTGGATTACCAAGATGTAGCGATGCCGGCACTCACCGGAGCGCAAGAAAGACCAAATAAAGAGATAGAGGATAATTAACTCATCGTCTAGTCAAGAAAAAGCAGGGAGATTAAAATTCTGACCTTCAGCCAGCTCACAGTTGCTCAGGTCTTTCTAAAGAAAAGACTCTCCACTCTTTCGACCCTGTTTCACGATTTAACAAGTATGGATCCGCTTTCTCTAACATGGAAGGAAGAACTTTCCTAACCCACACAGCGCCTTGCACTACCAGCCAGGAGATGACAGGCATGTTTACAGAGTAGTGTATTTGCATCGTTTTTCCTTCTTTTAAATGTCTAACAGTCTGCTGTTTTGGCTGAATATTCTAGTCTGGTTTCAACGGTGGGAAGCACATGAGCGAAACCCTACGGTGTTTTCACTTGGTGTAGGAATCTCTCTCCCCACTATAATGAACTGTGAGTCCACTGCCAGAATGCTTCTGTGCTCTTTTCAGCTGTCAGTACTTTAGCATTAATGCTAATAACTTTTCTAAACCTCCCAATGTCCCCATCATTGCTCCGGAGAGACGACAGGCCATGAGGATTGCTGCTTTATGCAACTTATTTTATCAATTGCATTTGTAGGTACTTTGTGTGATAGAAGAAAGAATGAGAGGAGTAGCAGAGGGTATTTTTAGAAGATACCTCATCTCCTCATATCTTCTGAGCCTTTTTACCAATGTAGTAGCATTAATTATTTTGAAGACACATAAAAAGTGGTTTGGAATGTAAGCATTTCCGTTCATGATTTCCCTGTATGTGAAATGTTTAAGTGCTTAAGCTACCATAAGATTAATCCTTTTTTAACACCACAAAACCAGTTAGAGGATAAATATGTAGAAAGTAATCATTAAAATAGAAGGTTTGAAAAGAGAACTTTTATCTATCCTAATTATCCTATAGGAGGTGCTTAATTAATGTTTATTGCATGACAGTGAATTCTCTAGTCAGTGAATTCTCAATTAGCCATACCAATGGAAGGGTACACTGATGTGGAAAATATAAATAACAAGAGCCTTCACACACTGAGTACTTTCCACGTAAAACAGGGACAATAACACCTGTCCATTGGGTTGTTGTATGGACTACATGAGCTAACTGTGAAATGCATTTAGCCTAGGAGCTGACAAGTAGTAACAACTCCTCAGTGCTAACCGCTATTATCATAATCATCATTGTCATTTTCTATGTATTACACATTCATGATCTTTAAACCTTAAAACAACTCTGCAAGGCCAATATGATGATCCAGATTTGGTCCTGAAACACCACAAAGCACAATGAGGCCACTAAGTAACTGACTCTCAGTCACAAATCTAGCAAATGATGCCACTGGGTTCTGAACCAGGGTCTGACTGGAGTTGCCTCCAATTGCCGGGTGATGCTACTTTAAAAATAGGGACCTTTCTTCTAGAAATTCACTTCTTGGCCAGGTGTGGTGGCTCACGCCTGTAATCTCAACACTTTGGGAGGCCGAGGGAGGCGGATCACTTGAGGTCGGGAGTTCAAGACCAGCCTGGCCAACATGGTGAAACCCCGTCTCTACTAAAGATACTAAAAAATTAGCCGGGTGTGGTGGTGTGCGCCTGTAATCCTAGCTAATCAGGAGGCTGAGGCAGGAGAATCACTTGAACCCAGGAGGCGGAAGTTGCAGTGAGCCGAGATTGCACCACTGCACTCCAGCCTGGGTGACAGAGTGAGACTCTGTCACAAAAAAAAAAAAAAGAGAAAAGAAATTCACTTCTTGTCCTGAAGTTTGAGAATTGTAAACCTAGGTCAGACAGCAAAAGCAGAGGAGGCAAAGAGGACCATAGCAAGGGTGAGGGCTTTGCCAACAGCCACGACTAGGTTCAGATCCAGCTACATGACCTTCAACAGACTGTGATCATCCAAGTCTCTGCCTCCTGATTTGTAAAAATGAGATAATCACACCAACCCTCGCAGGAACGATGAAAGGATCATGCGTAAAGTATGCTGAGTAATTGGTCCAGTCCTCGGCACACAGCAGGTGCTCCGTAAGTGTTTGTATCAGAATTATCTGGTCGACCTGAATTGCTTTTAAAAGTCATCGTGGTATGGAGGAAAAAAATCCCTCCCAGAATTTTGACTTTGAATATTTTTTCTAAAGCTTACTCTACCTCAAAATATAAAGTAAAATTCTCCCCCAGACTCAAATAACTTCTATTACACATAATTTTTCTTTTGTCATGTATTACTTTACACACATAAACACAGAAAAATATATTTTGCCTCTGTAAACACAAAGAAAAAAATTATATATAGTCATATGTTCTATATAGAATCATATTCACATAAACTTTGGCACTTATAAGGGGAGAAAGAAAAGAGTATAATGAAAATTAAACCAAAATATAAAAGAATAGGAAATTCTTTTAAAAAATCGCTCTCTTGGAGCACTGTTATGCTACAAGATAACTGATGAAGAGGCTCTATACATACGTATGTACTGATCATGATGCTGATAATAATGCTGATAAAGACCCATCAGCATTAAAAAAAAAAAAAAAAGGATAAACAAGGGGACACAGTCAAAGGGAATATGGTTCAACTGATTATTTAAATCTGGTAATCAGATAAACCATCAAATCTATAATAACATAACAGTAGGAAAATTCACTTCATTATTGCATGAAATGAAAAGTAAAAGAAAGCGCATTTACAAATTCACACTAAGCCAGGCTTTAGGTGATTTTCAACTCTCCACCAAAGCAATCAAATAGAGATTAACATGCCTGTCAGCTGAAACCAGGCTGTCAAAATGAAAGCCTTAAATTACACATGTCCTTACCAAAAAGGATTTAAAAGATTTTTCTCCTAAATAATAAGGAGCACTCCATAGTTTTTAATAAAATAATAATGTTTAATTTTGTATATGTACTAAAAAGGCATTTTTAAGGAGATTAAAATGCAGATTCAAGACCACCAGAAGAAACTTGCCAACACGAAATCAGACCATTTGGTCATCTCTTCCGAGTATGTTGTTCATTTGTCTTTTACCCAGCAACAATTCCTGCAAAATGATAATCAAAACAGCCTTTTGGTAAACAGGAGCTTAAACACTGCCTCTCAAATCAGATTGCATTTCAAGTGATCTGAAACCAAACTAAGAAAGCACTTTGTGAACATCGTTTTCATTTTAAAAAGTCACAGGGAAATTGCCCTTTGAGGTTCTGAGGGACACAGACACCAAAGTTTAGGACTCAGCAGTTCATGATCACTGACACATCCAACCCTCTAGACATCATTTTGAAAGTGAAGCAGAATGGGGTTCAGGAAGAAGAGAACAGGGGAAAAAGGGATACTTAATAGTGACTCTCAAGAGGAAAACAAAGCAACCGTGAGAAATCTTCCAGAGGATATTAACAAACTTTCATCTCTGAAACACTGGATCACCAAATACATCATAAAATTTGGGAGGATCAGATTCTCTTCTCCATATCCATGGAGAAGATACTGCTGATAAAACTATTGACATAGGAAAATTAGTTCCTCAAAGAGTATCAGGTTCCAAGTATATTTTTCAGAATTTTTTCACCATTACATAAACAGGATGAGCTACTTCATAGTACTCAAAATCCAGCAGAAAAGGCAAGACCAGACCATATCTCAGGATTCAGGTATCATTATTTCAGAATTTAAGACAATTTACAACTGAAACTGGGCATAAGATTTCCCGATTTACAATCCATAAGGAAAAAGGGAGGTTCTTCCTAGGGAAGAAAGTTATTTATTGACTCAAAATAATAAACTGCTCTTTAAACACATTGTAAGTATATACTTTAACAAAGAAAGTACACTAGATCAGGATTACATTTTGCTGATTGGGGTGATATGTCGTCTCTGTCTCTTTCTTTCCTTTTAAAGCCAAGTGTCACCTTAGGTGACCAGTTACTTACCTAAGAGTAACATTACATAAAACACTCACTAGTGGTGCCTGCCACACTTGTGATTCCTTCCCACGCAGGAACTTCCGAGGCTACACCCTTATCCAAAGAGGGTGCCTGAGTTTAAGGCAGTCAGGAGTTCTATGAAGGGACTCACTAAAAACTAGATTCTCAATCTTTGGGGTTAAGATTGGGAAATAAAGACAGAATCCAGCAATTAGCAGCCACACTTGTGGCTAACAGGGAAAGAAGAGAGAGGGAGCTATGAATGAGCCAAAATTCTGACTAAGTAGAAACGACATGACAGAGAAGATATGCACAGAGAGTAGATAAGAAAGCCAAGTAAAAACAGCCAGAGAAGCAGGTAGGCATGAACAAAGCAAACACACGCTGATTGGCTGGTTACACTAAGGTTAGAGGATCCAGAATAGTGAGGACCCAAAATTTCCTGCTGCTGAGGCCTTATCCACTTCCCAGTCCATACATAGACATTTCACTGCAATTCCCAAGACCGAGATCCTCAACTTTTCCAGGGATGCTAGAAAACCCAGGATTAGGGATGAGATTCCTGTCCCCCTATTCCCACATCTATCTTTATAAAGAATGCCCCATTATTTGGGTTATTTTAGTGAGTCCCTGTTCCTTATAACCTAAAGGGTAGATTAACCAATTTTGTTATATTCTATGATCCAGACTTCTCACCAATTCAAAAAAATTTTCCATAAATTTGCTCATATGAATAAACTTCATCACACTTCATTTTTTAGACCATAAGTGATGCAACTTTCGTTCCCTAAACTGAGGCGATAATTTTTTTCTTTTCCAATCCACAATTAGCCAACCATCCCACCCCATCCACCATTTTCTCCTAACCTTAGATATTTTAGGTCTGGGTCAAATCGGGAATAAGGCAAGATGCCTTCTCACTCTAACTCCCTGTTACCTTTAAGGTCAGTAATGGGAGCAACTAAGCTAGCATTTAATTAGTACAACTGGAAAAAATTTTCACAGTGTCTATCAAAAGTATAAATGCAATACCACTGGCCCTAGCCATCTGAAATTCTGGACATCTATCCCACAGAAATAATAAAAACTTGGAAATAATAAGTTCATCAAGAAAGGAATTAGTTAAGTAAATTAAGCTGTACTCATACAACAGAAACGGATCCAGAATAGGTATTTTTAAAGGAGGTGGATCTCTGAGAAATGGCCTGGAATGACAGCTGTGAATATTTATAATGTGTACACTTTACTAAAAATATTTACAGAAAATATACAGAAGTAAAATACCCAAGTAATATATATTACTTTGAAGAAGTAAAATTTACAGGTTGAAGAACATTATGTATAGTTTCCACATTACATGTAAAATTATTACATTTTGGAAAAATCTTTATATAGATGTATACATAGAAAAACATCTGCAAGGATACACACTAAACTGGCTATACAGCCCATCTCTGGGCAATGAAAGTTGGGAGCTATTTTCATCTACTTGATTCACAAATATTACACATTTGTAACTTTAAAAACTTTTTAAATAAAGACTAGTCATGCCAAAAGCTATTTTGTACTTTTGTTCTAAATACTATAAAATCATTAAAATTTAGAAGACCACAAAATTCAACATTCATATCATCAAATTAAATTCCTATTCATTTCTCCCACACCCGTATGAAATCATTTAGCTAGCTCTACAAAAAGATACCACATATTTAACTCATCTAGAAAATCCTCACACTGCCAGCTCTAGGTTTGATACAAAGTCACTATGAAATCCAAAAGTCACTACTCTGTTCAAACATATCCACAAACAGTAAGAAAGTTACTGACTCTTAACTTCTCTGTGGCAGAACTTTTTGTAAAACAATTTTTTTTTGAGATGGTATAACAGTACATCTCCCTTCCTTCTATTATTTCTAAACTAAAACAAAAAACAAAAAAACTAAAACAGTCTGCTGTGTCGCCCAGACTGGAGTGCAGTGGCGCGATCTTGGCTCACTGCAAGCTCCGCCTCCCGGGTTCACGCCATTCTCCTGCCTCAGCCTCCTGAGTAGCTGTGACCACAGGTGCCTGCCACCATGCCTGGCTAATTTTTTGTATTTTTAGTAGAGACGGAGTTTCACCGTGTTAGCCAGGATGGTCTCGATCTCCTGACCTCGTGATCTGCCTGCCTTGGCCTCCCAAACTGCTGGGATTACAGGTGTGAGCCACCGCGCCTGGCCAAAACAATTTTTCTACCAATTGACGTGCCAAATATCAGAATAAGGTGATCCAATAGTATCTGGAAGACAAAAGGCAAAGTATAATAGATACTCCTAAAAAATCTAAATTGTAACACAGACATTAAGATTAGATTGTATTAGATATATTCTGTGATTCTGAAAACATTTAAGTATGAGAAAAAATACACTTATACACTTTGCAGTAATCATAAGGCATGCTTGCCTATCAGTGTATGCCAAAATCTCAAGAAACAAAATCACTTTTGCCAAGCAAGTATTAATCTAAGACTAGTTTATTTTACTTGCTCTGACAAATTAAATGTGAAAGTACTGGGAATACAAAAAAAGTAGACATTTCCAAAAATATCAATTTACGCTTTTTTTTTTTAAAGTCCTATGCTAAGTAAATATATACTCCTACATCAAAATTCAAGCAGTATCTAGCCTTGGGTGATGAGGTTACTTTTCCTACGTTTCACTCATCAGTGTTATATAAATTTTCTACAATGACCATATATTATTGTTTGTATAATATTTGAGAAGTTTAAAATAGGGCCAGGCTCAGCGGCTCACACCTGTAATCCCAGTACTTTGGGAGGCTGAGGTGGATAGATCACCTGAGGTCAGGGGTTTGAGACCAGCCTGACCAACATGGTGAAACCCCATCTCTATTAAAAATACAAAATTAGCCTAGTGTGGTGACACATGCCTGTAATCTCAGCTACTTGGGAGGCTGAGGCAGGAGAATAGCTTGAACCAGGAGGCAGAAGTTGCAGTGAGCCAAGATTGTGCCATTGCACTCCAGCCTGGACAAGAGCGAAACTCCATCTCAAATAAATAAATAAATAAATTTAATTTAATTAAATAAGCTTGGAATTTTTAATAACCTCAGAGATCCAGATAACATCTTTTTCTCAGTGCTTCTTCCTTACATGAGAAAGGAACCCAGGTCAGCCACGGGAAGGACGCGCTACAATTCTAATTCCACGTCCAGACCTGTCTTCCAATGTAATAAACAGGTCACTTAGCCTTTAAATCTCTAACTTTATAAAGATAACACTTAGCCCTCTTCCCACATCTAAAAGCGTATAACATTTTATGATAAGGGCTTTTACCAGAAAGACTTTACAACTTAATAAAAGGTAAAATAGGCCAGGCGCGGTGGCTCACGCCTGCAAACCAACACTTTGGAAGGCCAAGGTGGGTGGACCACGAGGTCAGGAGTTTGAGACCAGCCTGGCCAAGACACCAGCCTGGCCAAAATGGTGAAACCCCGTGTCTACTAAAAATACAAAAATTAGCTAGGCGTAGTGGCAGGCGCCTTATAATCCCAGCTACTCCAGAGGCTGAGGCAGGAGAATTGCTTGAACCCAGGAGGCAGAGGTTGCAGTGAGCTGAGATCGCACCACTGCATTCCAGCCTGGGCGACAGAGCAAGACTCCAACTCAAAAAATAAATAAATAAAAGGTAAACAGTACATCTCCCATTATTTCTAAACTAAAAAAAAAAAAAAAAAAAAAAAAAAGAACTAAAAAAAATGAAGAGGGGCAACTCTGTAATTCTGTCAATAACTGTTATTAAGCTTCTAATATTTCTATCCTAATAGGCCAGCAATTCTTCTTGAAAAACTGTGAAACATGGAATAAAATATTGCTGGACTGACTTCAAAGTAAAGAAACTTCCTTAATTATCTAAGCAACAATCTACCTTTAAATTGAGTGATACACAGACAATGTGTTATTTTTCCGGCTGTGACAAATCTAGCTCATGACTTGTCGGTGGCAGGAGAAACAAATACATATGCATGCAAACAATCTATATTTTTAATGTGGTGTTGAGTTTTAAGAAACTCAGTCTGGAATAAAACACCTCAAGGCTAAAAAAGGATCAGCATTACACACACACACCCTCCCTCACCCTTCAAATATCACATTGGAATCAACATTTTTAGATTGTTTAGCAAGCGACACACTCCCGAAGTCACTTCTATAGCAAAAATCACTCTGATGCTTAGTTCATACAGCAATGAAACCTATAGTCCATGAAACCTATAAACCATGGCACTATAACAATGAGAGTGTAGACAAGGTTGTTGGGTAATAATTTCCCCTAACACATGTGAAAAACAAAAGTTAGATGAATGACAAACATTGTATATTCATCTTCCTTGTGCTAAATTAAGCTGCTGTGGCAAGGAATCTGCAAAATGGCAATAAGAATTCCTACCATCCTTGTATACACATCCCTCTGCCATGTGATTTTACCACTCCTCCCAAAAAGTAGAAAAATCTATTTCCTTTCCCTATGAATTTGAGCTGGCCTTGTGATGTGCTTTAACCCACAGAGTGTGGCAGAGTGGCATTGTGTGACTTTCCAAGACTAGGCCTCAAGAGTCCTTGCAGCTTCCATTCTCACTATCTTAGAACACTGCTGCAGTCAAGAAACAAAGTTCAGGCAAGTTTCTTTCAGGATGAGAAATCAGTGAAAAGTGAGGGCCAGTCAACAGCCACCACCAACCACCCCACACGCAAGTGAGACCATTTGAAAACAGAGCCCCAGCCAAGCTGACCATGGGTCTGACCCCAAACTGAAGAATTGCCCAGCCCAGCCAAACCCAAATTGCTAACTTGTATTATAAGCAAGTAAAATGGTCCTTACTTTAAGCCACTAAGTTTTGGGGTGGTTTGTTATACAGCTATAGATAGCTGATACAGTGAATTTCAGAATCCATGATGAGAGAACCGAGCCTTTCAGTCTGTCAGAGGCACCCTTGATGGCAAAACTTCAAAAGAGGTACCTACCTCGACAAGAGGCTGCTGCTGAATCATCCTTGGAAAAATTACACTCTCCCTGCCAATTTCCTTGCCTTGACCCCTTGTCAAGTCCTGCAAATTGTAAACTTGGAAATGCCCCCAAATTCTTATTCTCCCCCTTTCTCAGACCTGCTCAGGTCTGAGGTCTCTTGAGGTCTCTTGCTGCTGTGTACTAGTCTTTGCCTCGGAATGAGTCCATCCATTTTCTCCCTGGCTTCGCAGACCTGACTGTAGAATCCCATCCACCACCCTACAAACTCCTCTCAGCCACCATCAGCTTTTACTTTTGCAATCCCTACCTCTGTGCCAACAGCTCACTGTAATCTCCAACCAAGTCCTAGTCTTATCACTTCTATGAAATAATGATCCAGAATTTATTACAAATAATAGTAAACAAAACTGATGGTAAACAACTAACAGCACTATCATGCTAAAGAGTCATTCTGTAAGGTTACATACTTATTCCAATACAAATACCATTGCTTAAAACATTTTTGGAAGTATTTTAAAAGCAAATTAATGTCACCTTAGAAAATTAGTCTCATTTCTTCATAGGAGGACTGATAGAAATGGCTAATTTTGTTGTTGTTGTTGTTGTTTACCAGAAAATAAACACCACCTTTATCAAAATAATAACAACAGAAAGGATTTTCAATTTCTCAGAAGGAAAATAACATGACACCAGCACAAGTGTTAAAAGAGTAAATGGCTACATTTCTTATTCTGATAGCTTCCCAGCACACTCCGAAGGTTCCTCAAGGACAGCTGCCACCAGAGCTGCTGCAAGAACATACTTTTCACTGGGCGTAGCTTCACAGTCAACTCCTCAAGCAAAGACTAAAATACTATTTCTTTTTAGAAGATCTTGGTTGAGGGAGAACATATCAATATGGAGAACAGATCTTTGCTTCTCGAATTCAAGAAAAACCATTAACTAATCTATCAATTTTTCTCTGATACAGTGTGCCAGAGTGCTCTGTGAAGAATCCTTTTCCATCCCTACCACGTGTCCAGGTGAAGGGAGAGGAGGAGGTGGCCAAGTGCCAGTACACTAGCAGACACTCCTGGTGATGCTCTGGGCTCCGCTCCCTTTCTGCTGGTAGTAGTAGGCATCTTTTCTGGCAGCTGCAGCAGCTTGATGTGGGGGGAGGAAGGGGCCACCCACCAATCACCTCTTCTTGAAGCCATATTTTTTGCGTTCATAGAAGAGATCTTAGAGCCCCTCAAATTGACAATCTTTGGGCAGCCATCTCTGTCCTTCTCCTGGATGGTGCACTCCTTACAATAATAGGCACCAGAGACTCCAAGACCTCCACGGATCACACGGTGCCCCTGGTAAGATCCATAGTTACACTCATCACATCATCAGAGTGCAGGGACACACACAGGAGTCACAAATCACACACTCGCCAT
Organism: Macaca nemestrina; assembly: GCF_043159975.1. Lineage (NCBI taxonomy): Eukaryota > Metazoa > Chordata > Mammalia > Primates > Cercopithecidae > Macaca > Macaca nemestrina. The sequence continues at coordinate 66,140,087 of NC_092135.1, forward strand.
CACATTTTTCACCCAGTCTTCCGATGGTAACATCAGCCTGCTTGTGGCAAAAGATCTAAGTTTTCATTTAAAAACAATGTAGCTATAAAGTAAAAATGGATACCCTCCCACACACCCCCTGAAGGAAAGAACACTTTCTGTATATAACAATTCTGATATGATTAATTTAAAGTCAGTCATACCTCATAAAGATCATCTTTCCTATTTTTGTCACTCCCTCTCTTCCAGGTAGCTCCAAAAGACAAGGAAATATTTAGTTTTAAACAACTACATATGGCTAAAAATAATTTCATTTTTTAATATGATAGATGAACAAAATGAGCATCCAACTGTAAGTTTTACCTGTCCTAGTCACTGGAACTTCAACTACCCCCCTTTTCCATAAAGGCTGTTTAAGCAAAAATATAAGTTACAAAGCTGCCTATATTATCTATTTCCAATGGGCTTTAAAGAACAGGACATGAAGGCCAGGTGCAGTGGCTCACGCCTGTAATCCCAGCACTTTGGGAGGCTGAGGTGGGCAAATCACGAGGTCAAGAGTTTCAGACCAGCCTGTCCAACATGGTGAAACCCTGTCTCTACTAAAAGTACAAAAAAATATTAGCTAGACGTAGTGGCGGGTGCCTGTAATCCCAGCTACTCGGGAGGTTAAGGCAGGAGAATCGCTTGAAGCCGGGAGGCGGAGGTTGCAGTAAGCCGAGATCGTGCCACTGCACTCCAGCCCAGGCAACAGAGTAAGACTCCATCTCAAAAAAAAAAAAAAAAGAAAAAAGAAAAAAAGAAAAAAGAACAGGACATGAAATTATAGCCTTCAGAAAGTCTTGTAGCATTTATGAAGACAATCAGAAAAATGGCTACAGATGAACTGAGAGGCTCAGCATCTCTTGGCCCTAGAGATCAGAGTTCGTCACTTGTTAAACAACTGGTGGGTATTTACTTTATTAAAGATAAACACTCTAGCCCCGATCTTGACTTATGCCAAAAATATTACTATTCTTAAGTTCATCCTAATGATCACAATTTGAAACTACACAGAAACACTTTCCCTAGTCCTATTTCAGCTACCCCCGACTACCCAGGAAAGGTGCCATATTAAAAATGTTTCCACAACAACTCGTGTTTAAGGTCAGGCACTGGGTTTAAGACTTCAGAAACTTGAAAGGGCATATACAAGGAAAAATTTTAAAGGGATTACATAGTAAAACATTCTCCGCTACAGCTCCGGTCACTCAAGGGACACTAAATGTGAGAAAGCACACACTGTTCCTGAATTGCCCAAAATTAAACCCACTTAATCCCCCTATACAGATTTTTTTCCCCACCCCTCAGTCATTAATTCCTTCTCCCAAAAGAGCAGGTACCCTACCCAAATAGTGCTTGCTGAGTTTGAATTTCTATTAAGGTACTGGCTTAAATGATGTTTTACTTGCTTTGTAAGGATAAACTATTAATCCTTGAATCACTCAAATACCAAAATGTTTCTAACTCAAAGGAAAAGAAGGGACTACGATTCAAATTCACCGTTTAAGTGACTAAAATTAATTTTGGTATTATTTTTCCTAATTAGGGTTAATTTCAGAATTTCTCTGTAATTTCATTTTTTAAACCTATATAATCAGTCCCTTCTTCATAAGACAAACCGAAGTGATTTCTGACTACGATATCCAACCCAAAGACTCTAAAATGATCTTTTTAAAGAAATGTCACATTTAGATATTTCTGGAAAGTACTAGGTTTCATTTGGACAGAATCTGTGTTTAGCCATCACAAGAACATTTCCAAAATGATTAAGTCAGTAAGATAAAAACTTATACTTCAAAACTATCCTCCTGAGTCAACAGGGGTATCTATTTCACCACACACAAGAATACTCTTCCTCTGAAAAGATGAATTGACTAGCTTGCAAATAGGCAGAGTGAAAACAAAAGATTTTTTAAAAATCAGGTGATGAGTGTCTCCTTTTTGTACTAAGTCAGTGGCAATACCTTTGCATGTTATAAAAAGGTGGCCTCATACTACTTACAGCCATTATAGTAGTATTTAGCCAGTCTTTGAACACTTTCAAGAAATTACCATTCAGCACCATCCCATACAACTTTCTGTAAGGAGGGAAACAGTCTGTATCTGCACTATCCAATAAGGCAGTCATAGCCACAGTTCATTAGTGAGCACTTGAAATGTGGCTAGTGCAACCAAAGGACTATATCCTATTTCTTTAATTTTACTTAATTAATTTAAATGTAAATAGCCACATGTGGTTAGTGGCTACCAAGCTAGACAGTGTGGTGCTAGCCCCTTTCTTCTGGCAACACTGCTGCTGCTCTGTTATAAAATACCAGCCCCGCCTAAGGGACCACCTCCCTCCAACTAATGATCGGTCATGCAGTATGTCTATTTCACGTACTTTTCGTCAACCCTCAACTTCCTGCTCCTCAACCTTACTTTACAACACACATCCACCTCCACCTCACTGACAGATGATCACCCAAGATTAAAAATATAATCTACTGTAATAGGCCAGGCAAAAGGTGATGGCTGAAATGAAGACACTGTATGTTTACATATAACCTGGTTACATGTTAAATAAACATGCCCTGATGAATAAATATAGGTAAATAAAAATCATTTTAATGCCCCTAAAGGCATAGATTTTTACTGATTCCTACACAATAAATATGTTCTCAGATATATTTTTACTCTATTAAAATTGAGTCATAGGCCGGGTGCAGTGGCTCATGCCTTTAGTCCCAGTACTTTGGGGAGGCCAAGGCAGGAGAATCACTTGAGGCCAGGAGTTTGAGAAGAGTCTGGGCAACACAGTAAGATTCCATCTCTACCAAAAAAAAAAAAAAAAAGTTTTAATAGTTTAAAATTTATTGAGTCAATAATCTTTTTTTTTTTTTTTTTTTTTTTTTTTTTTTTTTTTTTTTAAGACGGAGTCTCGCTCTGTCGTTGCCCAGGCTGGAGTGTAGTGGTGCGACTGGAGTGTAGTGGCGCGATCTCGGCTCACTGCAACCTCTGCCTACCAGGTTCAGGCAATTCTTCTACTTCAGCCTCCTGAGTAGCTGGGATTACAGGATGTGCCACCATGCCCGGCTAATGATTTTGTATTTTTAGTAGAGACGGGGTTTCACCATATTGGCCAGGCTGGTCTCGAACTCCTGACCTTGTGATCTGCCTGTCTCGGCCTCCCGAAGTGCTAGGACTACAGGCGTGAGCCACCGCAGCTGGCCCAAGTCAATAATATTTCTAACATCTGTCTTTACACCAATAAGGAAACAATGTGATATAAGTGGAAGAAAATACTGAATTAGGGCAGAATCATGAGTCTGGGATCCTAAGGACTTCGTGGCCATAGGCAAGTTTCTTCAACTTTGGCCATTAGAGAGTTTTCAGTTACAAGACAAAGCAGCTGGGATGGATTTTTTTTCCTTTGGTCTCTTCTAAAATTAAATTTCCTAATTCTCTCTATACTCTTGTGCCACCCTAGGAACTTACTTATAAAAGCCAGCAATGACCTGCCATTCTTTCCCCAGGAACCCCCATCTGCTGCTCCTCTTACTCTGCTTTCTTGAGGCACCCCATAATTAAACAAAGAGAGATAGTGACATTGCCAGAGAGAAAGAAAGAGAACCAGATGATTCAAATTAAAATCTAAGCTACACAGGATAGGTCAATAGGCACCAACCCCCCAAAATATAACTCTTTTTCAATCCCCAGACTAAACAGAGTAGGAAATAAGCAGTTGGAATACCCTTAATACAAACTCTGGTTCAAATTGATGCAACCAGTTCAAAACAAAATCATTGATTCTTCTAAGAATTAATCCACAGAATGATTATGAGAAGTCTCACAACTATCACAGGTCACTGGCTTCCAAAATACTCCCTGAATGAAGATCTATCATAGAGGTCATCCACCTCTACTTTCCATCTAGTTTTTCTGACAAATAGCTCCAGTGGTAACTAAAGGTTAGAAACCTAAACCCATAAATGTCAATAAAATGTGTATTTTTACCTAAGGGAAGAATCCCACGAGCACCCCCCAATACTAGGCTTCTGAGAATTATACTAAATGCCACTTACCTGGAAGAGGTTTCAAAATAAAATCAGGGATAATATGAATGTAGAGGTCTCTACCATTTCTATCTTAAAATGTTTTCCCATATATCAAACTACACAATCAGTTTAAAAGGTCAATTCATCTCAATCCTCAATGTCCAAGAAGTTTCTTAAAGCTAAGCCAGAGTTTATTCTCAAATGACTGTTTGGCAAGTGAGAAGAAATTTGAAATATATCATTTACTCACAACAGATTCCAAAGTATTTATCTAAATCAACTCTAGAAATAAAGTACTGCCAATCCATTCTCTAAAGGATTTTTATTTCTCTTCTGCTTTTCAGTTAAGCCAAGTCTGAAATGCCTTTTTAATTAATATATTGAATTCTTGTCTAGTATCAAAAACTTGGCCAATTAATGGCAGATAGGGAAAAGAGAAACACTTGAATCACTTCGACTAAGAGCTGTTTTGGTATAATCTAAACAAAACTATCCTAGAGGAGAATGTATGACTTCACATGATTACATGGGGAATTATATTTAAATAGGAAAAAAAACTTTCCCAAAAAGTACACTGTAAAGGAATTATAACATCTATTAGATCGGTTTTGACTTAAAAAGAATGACCTGGTTCTATGGTCTTAGCAGGTACCACACCCACCCTATCCTGTCAGTCCCTTAAAAAAATATTTTTATAATTTATAAAAATAGAACTCCTGCCATCCTAACAACCTTTGAAAGCCACTTGTTCTGCAGTTCCGCTCCTGTGTTTCACCTATATCCCTGATGGTCTCCAGCAGTCCTGATTCCTACACAGGAAGACGTTCCACAGCACTTCAAGGTGAGCGTTATATATAAATACATGAACAGCAAGAGACAGAGATCACTGGTATACTCAAGAAAACAAAGCTCTAGAGCTTTTGAAGGGCAGTGTGGGACTTCCCCACTCCACCCTACAATGTCTATGGATGCCAGAACTGTGGCAGGGAGTTCTGGGTCCTTTCATCCAGCCAGAAAGGCCACCTCTCAGTCCTATGACCTCAGGAGAGCCAGGCCTCTGCATGCCTACCTCCACAACACATGCAGGTGGACGCACTCAAAGTGCTTACTCTTCATCTGTGAGGATTAATGAGCTAATTTCTACAGAGTCCTTTAAGCTGATTGGCCCAAACGCAACTAAATAAGCACCATCATTAACCACAGGCAAGATCAAATCCTCAGGATCCAGCGAGGCAAATTTTTAGATGTCAGGCAATGTTCCTCTTCCACAAGGTGGGGAGGGAGTATTTATCCAAAACTCAGACCTTCATCCAGAAAACATTTATTAAATACCTATTATGACATGCGGGGTATGGAGATGAGAGACCCTGTCCTCAAAGAAGACTTAACAGTCTACAGCCAGGCTAGCAAGGAAGAAACAATTTGCAGACAGTATGAGAACTGCCAGGGAGTGAAAGACCCAACAGAGCCTGAAGGGCAAGTCAGGAGCGGGGCTCTAGAGGCAGAGATTATTTGTGTGACAAGAAACCACCTGTTCAGGGTATGAGAAGGGAGGCCCAGTCAGGGTGCTGGTTACATGGTGTGTTCAATTCATGAACATGCACCAAGATATACATTTTTTATATGTACACTTTCCCACATGCAAATTATACTTCAATAAGGGCGATATTTAAAAGAAGAGACAGAGCTCTTTGCTACATAGATGAAAATGGAAGAAAGGATCTTGGAATAAGGGTCTTGGAATGGTGTTCCAAGCAGAGGGAAATCTTGCCTAGAAGAGGCATTTCAGCAACTACAAAACGTTCCCACTGGCTAGAGAGTCTGTCCTGAGACTGGAAATGACAAGATGTGGCTGAAAAGGGAGGCAAGAGACAATTCCCAAAAGGCCTTAAGCACTGTGCTTCAAATTAGTCTTGAGAATGATGGGAGAGTTACTAAAGGCGTTTCAGCCTGGGAGAAACGTGATAAAGAATTTTGGTATATCAGTATCATTCTGGTAGCAATGCACACTACAGCCAGAAACAAGAATGGAAAAAAGGAACCTGATTAGGAAATTATTACAATCATTCAAATAAGAATCGATAAGGGCCTGAACTAAACCAGTGGTGGCCGACATGAAGAGTCAGAGTCAAATCAAAGAAGATTTCAAGGAGGTGGAGTATTTAGGACTGGATGACCACACAGATGTGAGAGATGGACGAAGACAGGAAAGTACAGGATGGCCAGCCTCTCAAGAAGATGAATATAGAAGGAACCAGATTAGGACTGAGGCAAGGGTGGAGAGACAATGAGTTTAACTGTATGAAGTCCCTGTGAAACATGCAAACGAAGACATTAAAAAGGTAGTCCAAACACTGGTCTATAGTCAGGAAGATCTCGGCATTTGAGGTGGTAGTTGAAGCCTCAAACAGATAGAGATGTGGATCCTGCATCCGAGGCAGGCAGCGGAGTACAGGAAGTCCAGAAGGAAGGCATGGCATGGAAGCTCAAGCAAATGCCTTTCCAAAAGGAGAATGAAAGATGGCACCTAACCCTGCAGAGAGCAGAAAGAAGGACTGCAGTGTCCACTGGCTCTGGCCACAGAAGAGTCACAGTGATTTCAGAGACAGTAACTTGGGTTTCTCAGGGAAAGGGCAGAAGCCAGACTGCAGTGGGCAGAGAGGGAATGGGAGGTTCCTTGAAACAGTTTAGCAGTGAAAGGAAGAAATGAGATAAGGGAGTAGCCAGAGGAGAAAGAAACAGGGAGAGTGTTTTGTTTTGTTCTCTTTTGTCATTTAAAGATAAGAGACAGGCTTGAGAATATTTATAAACTGAGGGAAAAGCAGAGAGGGAAAGAAGGAGACAGGGAAGCCATGGTGATGACTTTATCTGAAAATGAAGGCCTCTGTCCTCACACTGGCTGGGACACACAGGGAGTGTTTCTTTTAGTCAGCAGCATTTCCTGCCAGCATGGCAGCCTCCAGGCAAACTCAGAGGTGGAGGAAAGTGCAGTCTTAGCAGGTTGTTCTCAGAGCCCTCTCATAATGGGCTGCTCCTCTTCAGCAACCTTCCCGCAGGATGCTCTCATCACTTGTCAGAGGGCCATTTGGCACCTAAACCCCTGAGCTGTCCAAATCGCCAGGAGCTCCACAGGTCTCTTCAGTTTCCTCCCATAGCAGTGGAGGTGCAAGGAGAAGCCAGATCCTCCGGGGCCTCTCCCCTTATAAGCCCCTTCCAGCAGCCCAGCAGAAGAGTGGGACTAGGGAACAACCTCTCCTTCCTACCTCCTCCCTGCTAGAAGCATAGCAGAGAAACTCTTCAAGCCACTCCAGAATCTTGCCAAAGATAGGACTGTGTTCTCTCCTGATAACTTGCATCTGATTAGCAAATGAAGTCTATAGAAGTTATGGCTAAGACTAATTGAAAGCATGCTGTGTGCCAGGCACGATTCTCAGTGCTTTACATTCTCTCATTCCTCACAACCCTATTTTTATCATCTCTATGTTACCAATGAGGAAACTGAGTGCAGACACATCTAAGTCATTTGCTCAAGGTCGCAGCATCAGTGACTGCCACTGCAGGACATGAAACAGACCAGGCTGTCGGACTCCAGGGCCAGCACTACTGCAACTTATTTTCAAACACCGTCAGTAAATGTAGTATACAATAAACCATAAAAGTCAGGGAAGAATTCATAATATCATTAGTTAAAAATCAAATACATATATAAAGGATTGCAGTCACTTTACCATAGTTTCTTTTTACCTTGAGATCTCCCCCCAGCCCCATGACAGCTAAAAGAGTATTTATCTTGTAAATATAATTAATTCTACTGAATTGCACACTTTAAGAATGGTTAAAATGGTATAATTTTTGTTGTGTATATTTTACCACAATAAAAATAATACAAAAGAGGCCGGGCACAGTGACTCACACCTATAATCCTAGCAATTTGGGAGGCTGAGGCGCGCGGGTTACTCGAGGCCAAGACTTCGTGACCAGCCTGGCCAACATGGTGAAACCCCGTTTCTAACAAAAAATACAAAAATTAGCCGGGCCTGTAATACTAGCTACTTGGGAGGCTGAGGCAGGACAACTGTTTGAACCTAGGAGGCGGAGGTTGCAGTAAGCTGAGATGGTGCCACTGCAATCCAGCCCAGGCAACAGAGCAAGGCTCTGTCTTACAAAAAAAAAAAAAAAAAAGAAAGAAAAATTATATATATAAAGAGGCCAGGCACACACCTGTAATCCCAACACGTTGGGAAGCCAAGGCAGGAGTATCGCTTAGCTCAGGAGTTCAAGACCAGCTTGGGCAACATAGTGAGACCCCCAACTCTTTAAAAAAAAAAAAAAAATAGGCAGGCATGATGGTTTGCACCTATAGTCCCAGCTACTCATGAGGCTCATGTGGGAAGATCACTTGAGTCCAAGAGTTCCAGGCTACAGTGAGGTATGATTGCACCACGGCACTCTAGCCTGGGCGACAGAGTGAGACCCTGCATCAAAAAAAATAATAAAAAATACAAAAGAACATTTCTATATACATTTTTCTACTTATAAAAAATAAGTGAAATGAAATTAAAATCAAAGCCCTGTCTTCTTTGAGACAAAGTGTCTCAGGCATCATTTAGTATTTTAAAAACAACAACAAACAAACTAATCAAGGTCAAAGATGCACTGCAGCACCAAGGCAGCCTGGTGTAAAGGTCTGGGAGATCAGAACACACACTCAGCGCTCTGGTTCCCTTACCCCAGTGCCAGCAAAGGTACCACTGTCCTCAGACTGCCTCTAGGATATCTATAAAAACCAGTTCTAATCCCCAAACCATTTAAATCCACAGAAACTCTGAGAGCACAGAGCGAAGTGGGAATGCCCGGGGCTGTTTACAATCTCATTTTACGAGAGGCTTAAAGACCTGGCCATATGCACTATTACCTGGACCTGAGGAAAACACACCTCAATGGATAAACAAAGCCTCATAGGAGAGAAATAAAGCATTCAAAGGAACCCTCTGTCAAACCACGTCCAGGATTCTAGAACTCAAACTCTTCCTGTTGACTAAGATGGCAATTTGTTACTTTTAGGTCATTCTAAATGACCACCCAGGACAAAAGTGAAGCAACACTGAGAAATCTAGTATAAAACTACATAAAGAGAGGTGCATCCTGCAAAAAAAAAAAAAAAAAAAACTAAGAAAATCAAACATATACGTTGAGGCAGGAGTCTAGTGTTTCTCAGAAGAAATTCAGCAAAGATAACAACACTGCTGGAATCATCTGATTCAAATACAGAAACTGGTACTTCAGTGACTACCACTCTTTGAATGAGAAGCTCCATTCCATTACAGACGGCCAAGTAAACACTTACATGATTCACTTTCATTCCCTGTTTAGCAAATCTAGGTAATATTATTAATACCACCAACAAATTAAGTTTTCAACTGGCATAGCTTTAAGTGCCCCTTATACTTCTAAAGGTAGGGGTACCTGCCTTTGGGGGCTCAACTCACCCCCAAATTCCTTCTTTAGAGAGGTACGGAACAAAGATTAACAAGGCTGAAGAGTATAAACAGGTCGGAAAGCCTCCAAAAAGATAGAAATATTTGAAATCTACTAAGACAAGGATATCAATGGCTAGAAGAAGGAATTTAATAATTTCCAACATTTTTAACCCCTCTGTAAATATAAAACTCCTTCCAATCGATTCTACATCACTTCCAGGTCATGAATAAACTTCTGAACCAGAATACTCCTAAGAGCATTACAGTTTCTCCACCGACCTTTTAAAACACAAGAACAACAATACAATAAAGAGAAAACTTTATTTTTAGGCTTGCAAAATCCTGTGTTTATTTTTCTAAAACAGAAGTCAAACAACTGAACGTGCTTTGTTTGGATTTTAGGAAACTTACTCTCTCCTAATCCTGCGGGCCCCAAACTCTGCCCAGAAGGAAATAAAGAAAAAGTCCTCCGTGCCCATGCCATGCTGGAAAGTTAAAACATGGTGCCTCCTTTGGCTTTCTGCTCAGGCACATCTGAGCCTCCTGCTGCTGGTCACGGTTCACACTGCTGGAGTCATATCATATGACACCTGCCGTATGGCGGGTAGAAGCAAAGGCTGTCAACTGGCGTTCATGTTGAAACTGGTTCAGTGTTTGAACTGCTAACTTCTGCATGTAATGTTTAAGCAAAAGTGCTTAACCACAAGTTCAGTCTTAATCGCTCAACTAGCATTAAACCCTAAATGGAAACAGGTTTGTAATTCCCTATAAACATGAAGCCCTTGCGAAAAACCTATTCTAGCAATTTGATTTTTCAATAACAGGGCCCCCACACAGGCCATCTCTTTCTCTTTTAGTTGGGAAAATATGAGATAAACTTCATATTTTTCATAGAAAAGCCCTTCCCACAATGCAAATGTGCAAAAGTCAGGGTAGAATAAGCAGGTGTTTTTGTTCTCAAACTCTGTTTGAGAGGAGTTTGAGAACAACAACAAAAAAAAATTTCTTTTTTTCCACTAAATTGACCACCATAATTAACACCGCTGGGACTGCAAACTGAAAGAAGTTCTGCCATTAATCCCACTCAACTTAAACTCAGATTTTATTAGTTCACCAAAAAAATACTGTTTTCAAAAGGCAACGTCTGTATTTTAACCCTAATAATTAACCAAGTAGGTATATAAATTGATTATAAGTTCTACCAATCCTGTGGACTCTATGGAAAATTATGTGGTAGATACCATTATTCAACTTTTATGGCCCACCTCTTCCTGTCAGAAACAGAGTTCACAGCTGGTTACTGAAGGTAACAGTGGAAATAATTAAGCACCTTACAAACTCAGACCTAAAACCTAGCTCAAATATGACCTCTACTAAGAAATACTCTGCTTCCTTCTCTCTCCTGGCAGTTACTCCCTCCTTCGGGCTCTCCCAGCACTTACTCATCACATCCTATAGGATCCTTTCCCTATGTCTCCTAACAACTTAGGGCAGGGATCTTTTGTTAATTTCTATATTGCTAGCAACTGGGGCAATGCTTGGGACATAGCAGGCCTTCAGATCTTGTTGCACAAATAACAACTATGAGGTTACATGCTATAAAGTCTGTAAAAAGAGGGGCAGAAGAAACCACAGCATTTTGCCTTGAAAGCAGAGGGCCTCTCAAAGAATATTCACACTCACCTTGGAAGCAGAGTGAGATTTAGTACACAAAGATGGGCACTCACGGGAGGGAAGAGCCTCTGCAAGGCAGCAAAGAATGGAAGACCAGATGTGCGGAAGACATCGGTGTATTCAGGAAGCAATCAGTGAGAGGAGACAATGGGAAGAGGCAGGCAGGTTGAGGGTACAGGGCTTATATGCCAGGTTAAAGAGGTTTCCATGGAATATTCCAGGCTTTGAGAAGTCCCTGAAGCTATTTATTTCAGGCAGTGACATGAAGACTCACCCCATGAGAGTCTTTGGTCAAAAATTATGGAAGATCTGGGTTTTCAAAGAATTTTGTCTACAGATGCCTATTATAGGTTATCTGAAGCTTGTATATATCCTAGGTTACTGACCTGCCCAACATTTTCTCACGTATTTCTACGCATATAGTGATATATATATTTCCGTCTATGCTATGTTTTATTCCACAACAGCAGGTGATAAAGGCTCATTTAAACACCTAATGAAATTTTTGTAGCTGTTTTGTTTTAAAGGGAGGTGACGAATTTTTTTTTTTTTTTTTTTTTGAGACGGAGTCTCGCTCTGCCGCCCAGGCTGGAGTGCAGTGGCCGGATCTCAGCTCACTGCAAGCTCCGCCTCCCGGGTTTACGCCATTCTCCTGCCTCAGCCTCCCGAGTAGCTGGGACTACAGGCGCCCGCCACCTCGCCCGGCTAGTTTTTTGTATTTTTTAGTAGAGACGGGGTTTCACCGTGTTAGCCAGGATGGTCTCGATCTCCTGACCTCGTGATCCGCCCGTCTCGGCCTCCCAAAGTGCTGGGATTACAGGCTTGAGCCACCGCGCCCGGCCGTGACGAATTTTTTTAAGTGAAAGTTAGAAAAAATACTTAAGATAAATATGCTGAACTCCTTTTTCATCGCTGTACTTACATACCAAGATTCTGGGAAGGCAACATCCCATCCCTGCGTCAGTAAGGTTAGACGCTGAGGGCCCACTTTACCTGGAGGCTTCCCTAAGTGACAAGACTCTCAAACTGGATGATCCAATAGGTGAAGGGACAAAACAAATCTCCTGGCCCTTCATGTGCTTGGCCCAAGAAAAAGTAACGCCGAGCCCTGCGACTCTGCCAGGTATTTAAAAATGTAAGATAAGGTGATATTTGTGAGCCGGCCAGAAGGCATCGAAAGGCAGGGAGCGGATCACCGGCAGCCTCGGGTTTCACTGTTGTAGCTCGGCCTGGACCAGAGGGAAGCATCGGCCCGGTGCAGGGCAGGAGGCCAGGGCACCCGCTTTCCCCGGGGGGCCGGACTGGGCGGCAGGCGGCGCACCCTGGCACGGAGGGAGGCGGGTACCCGGGCGCTCCGAGTGGCGCGGAGAGCCGGGCTGCAAGGCGGGCGTGGAGTGGCGGCTGTCAGGGAGAGAGGCCAGCATCCTCCCCGGCCTCGGGAAAGCACTGGCGCCTCCGAGGCTTCTACGTGGCCCCGTTACCCACGGCGAGAGGATAACGACGTGAAGCAGAGGAGCTGCTGCGCCCGCAGAGTCCCCCAGGACGCGGCCCCCGGGGCACTGGAAGTCCAGGGCGGCGCCCCAGCAAACCCACCCCACCCGTGGCTGCCTGTCCGCGTGGCTATCGGCCACGGGCTGCGGCCCCGGCACGCGGGCGGAGGGAGATGCGGCGGCGCCGCCGGGTCCCCCGCTCCACCGCCCCGGCGATCCAGGAGATAAAAGTTTGCAGCATGCGGCTCGTCTGCAGTGCGAGTCACATCCGCCGCGCCGCCTCCTGCAGCACCAGCGCTCAGAGAACGAACAAATACATTTAAAAAATAAAAAAACTGTTGAAGGCGGTAGGCCTGAAGCTGGCCGCTCTGCCTCCAAGGCGTGCATGCAGACGAGCCCAGCATCCCGCGCCCCCTCCCGCCCCCGGCCGCGCCTCCCGCCCGGCCTCGGCGCCCGGCCTGTGCCGGCCCCGCCGCGCCCGCAGCACTGACCGATAACCTCCTGCAGCTCGTACGCGTCCCTGCAGATGGGCCAGCCCACAGCCTGTGCCGCCGGGGCTGGGGCTGGGGCCGGGGCCGGGGCCGGGGCCGGGGCCGGGGCCGCGGGAGCTGCTGGGGCCGGCGCTGCTGTCGCGGCCGCTGGGGCCGTCGCCGCCGCTGTCACCGGGGCCGCCTGCTGCGGAAGCTGGACGTGCACGGGCGAGCCACTCGGCTCCGCCATGATGCTGCGGAGGAGAGCAGGAGGACGCGCCGGCGGGTGGACGACCTTCCACTTGAAACTTCCTTTGCCTCGCCGCCGACACCTCTCGGCCGGCGCACGCCCTCCCCGCCCGCCGCCGCCGAAGCCAGCCAGGAGGGGAGGGAGCAAGAGAGGCCGAGCTGGGCGGAGGGAGGAGGCAGCGCCGGCGGAGGCGGGGAAGGGAGGAGGCGGCGGCCGCTGCGCTCGCCGCGCGCCCCGAGCTTAGCGCGCGCTGTTCTCCGCCTCGGCGAAGGGAACCGCCGCCCCGCCGCCCCCTCCCGTTCCCGCTCCGCTGGCGGCCGGGGAAGTTCCCACCAAAGGAGAGTCAGGCCGTTTTGTGTGTGTTTTCGGGGTCGGCGGCCCTGGTTCTCCTCCTCCCTCGCTGCTAGTCCTGTGCCTTCGCCCCAGACAATCAGGCTCGCCAGAGGACGCCCCCTGGGGACCCCGAGGGCGGGGTCGTTGAACGGCCGCCAGGTTCTCACATTCAGAATTCTCCTGCCACCAAAGAGAACGTGAAGTTCATTTACAAGTTAGCGAGCGGGATACCTACACGGTGTCCCTTTGCAAGACGCCAGTTAGAAAATAACCCAAGTTGTAACTTTCCGGCGCTTTACCTGCCAGTATCCCTTTCCCACCTTGCCTAATCTAATCGCAGTCCTTCTAGTTTTTCTTAGTAAATGAAACTTGATTCCTTAGGTCCCTGGCTGTTCAGACTTCCTTCATTTTTTCCAAGCCGCTTGGATCCCAGGGAGGCGATTTAAGGGGCTGTGGAATTAGAGTAAGACATGCAGGAGAGGTTTAGAAAGTTTGCTCAAATTCTACACGCTTAATAATTGCCACATTAGCCCGTGAGGACACTGAGGCCAGACATTAGGTGTTTCTTTACAGTATACTTGGTAGGGAAATAATTTATTGAGGCATGAATAAACTGTGTTGGAACTTTTAATTGCTGCTTTTTCAACACCCCAAAAATAACCTCATCTGTAAAACTGCTATGGTAAAACCATAGGTTTTCCTGATTATAGGTATCATATTTTAACAGTGAATGTTCTCTGTGTTCCCTCCGTGGAGGTGACGAGGATCCACCATTCTTGTCTCCAACTGAAACGGGGCAGTAAACCAATAGCATTGGTCGTTTGGCCAAGATGATCTTGTCTGGTTCTCATTGCTAGGACTACTGAAGAAATAGGTAAGAATAATGAGGATGTAATAAAAACTCCAGGGAAATCATGATTTTTGTCTCCCGAGTGTATGTACAGAAATCTCCCTAAAATTTTTGAAAGATTATTCAGAAGAAGCCCAGAAATTTATTAGAAAAGTTAGTTGTCTAATCAAAACTTTGATGTCCACTGAAGATGAGGGCACTTAATCTCTTGGAGCATTACGAAAGTTGGAGTAAAGCAGCTACCTCGCCCTGGTCTGGAAGCAGACGTTCATGCTGAAGTAAGTGTACACTCTTCGATGTAGAGGAGTTCAAAAACTGTGTCTTGTCATGTCTGTCAAGAAACAGAGCCCTTCGTAAACAAATTCCAGGCCTCTGAGGAACAGGGGAGCTCTTTATACCAAGCCATGGCTGCTGACCTCTTCAAGTGCTGCCTCCACCCTACCCCAAAGAACTTTTAAGGACTGTTTTTAAAGGAAAAAAAAAATGATCAAATGAATGTGACTTCCATTTTGTCATATGAATTTCTATTTTTGACTTTCAAACCATGAGGTGGGATTATGAAGGCCAGGAATGTTCTTGGGACTTAGTAGGAAAACATGATGCTCTCAAGATCAATGTCACAGAATTGAATCAAACACAGATCAGTTAGTCTCCCAGAAAAAACAACTGTTCCACAGTCACAGACTACATGTCGGTCTCTAGTCTAAACTGCTTTCCAAAGGGCTACCAGGATGAAGACTTGCTTGAGTGGATGACTCAGTGCAGATCCATCACTTCTACAGTCAATCGGTTTAGAGAAGAACGTCCCCTGGCATTGCTCTTTGGCATCATTTTTATAAACGAAGAACAGAGTATGAATAATATTTTAAAATTATACAAAGCATTAGAGTTAATGTTTCTGTAAACAATTGGGTAAAACGGTACTTAAAACTTAGAAATATATGTTTTGTAAAAGTGTTCAACTGATATGCACTTTTCCCGGAAAATCCATTACTAAATTTAAGTTGAAATATGGGGATGGAGGCGGGTGCCTTTAAAATATAAACAAGGTTTATTTCAATGCATAAAGAGTACATTCAGCCAGCGATGTTAAAAATAGAAAGGAAAAATAACGGTCTAAATGTTTTTAAAATGTATCCAACTGCCTCATGATGTGTCAGGGTTTCTCAGTCTCGCGCTGTTTTGTGCCAGATAGTTCCCTTCATTGTAGAGGTCTATTTTCCTGTGGTGTGGTCTGAATGTTTCTGTCCTCCCAAAATTCATATGTTGACACTTAATCAGCAGTGTAATAGTATTAAAAGCCTTTAGCAGGAGATGGGGTCATGAGGACAGAGCCCTCCTGAGTTAGATTAGTAGTGCCCTTATCAATGAGACTGGAAGGAGCTTGATGACTCCTTCCACCAAATGAGGATGCAGCTAGAGGCACTAGCAATGAAGTAGAGTGCAAGTCCTCAGTAAATATCTAATTTGCTGGCACCTTGATCTTGGACTTTTAGCCTCCAGAACTGTAAAAATGAATTTCCGTTGTTTGTCAGCGACCCACTCTAAGGTATTTTGTTATACCAGTCATAGCAGATGAAGGCACGCTGGCCTCTACGCACTAGACGCCAGTAGCACCACTGCTGCTGACATTGTGACTATCAACAGTGCCTCCAGATGTTGCCAAATGTCCCCTGGAGGGCAAACCGTGCTTTAGGTGAAGTAAGTATATCACATTTTCATTTTATAAACAGATTATTGCAGTGGTTATTTGTATTACAAAGAGCTTCCATAGAGTTCCATTATTTATTCATAAACCCTTTGAACATCTAAGACAGGATGTGTAGTGAAGTGGCCAATGTCTTGAAGAAAGAAAGTGCTGGATTCAAATCTTGCCTTCGATGTTTTGTTTTGTTTTGTTTTTTGAAACAGAGTCTTGCTCTTATCACCCATGTTGGAATACAGTGGCACAGTCTTGGCTAACTGCAACCTCCGCCTCCCTGGTTCAAGTGATTCTCTTGCCTCAGCTTCCTGAGTAGCTGCGACTACAGGCGTCTGCCACCACGCCCAGCTAATTTTTGTGTTTTTAGTAGAGACAGGGTTTTGTGTTGTATTTTTCTTGAGACAGAGTCTTACTCTTGTCACCCAGGCTGGAGTGCAATGGCACGATCTCGGCTCACTGCAACCTCTGCCTCCAGGGTTCAAGGGATTCTCCTGCCTCAGCCTCCTGAATAGCTGAGATTACAGGCATGTGCCACCACACCAGCTAATTTTGTGTGTTTAGTAAAGACTGGGTTTCACCATGTTGGCCAGGTTGGTCTTAGACTCCTGATGTCAGGTGATCCACCCAACTTGGCTTCCCAAAGTGCTTGGATTACAGGCGTGAGCCACTGTGCCCAGCTCAACAGTTTTTCTAGAGACAAAGTCTTGCTCTGTCACCCAAGCTGGAGTGCAGTGGCATGATCATGGCTCACCGCAGCCTCTAACTCCTGGGCACAAGCAATCCACCTTCCTCAGCCTCCCAAGTACCTAGAATTACAGGTGTGTGCCACCATGCCCAGCTAATTTTTATTTAATTTTGGAGAAGTAGGGTTTTGCTATGTTGCCCAGGATGGTCTTGAACTTCCTGGTCTCAAGTGATCCACCTCAGCCTTCCAAGGTGCCGAGATTATAGTGTGAGCCACCATGCCTAGCCTCATTTTTTTAAGTCTCTGCCTTTGGACTTACTTCACTGTCTGAGTCTCAGTTTTCTCCTGTGCAAAAATCAGTACAATAATAGCTACCACATGGGTTGTTATAATGGCTTAGGATAATGGATGACACATAATAGAAGTTTAACAAAATGGAAACCACCACCACCATCATCATCATTATTCCTGTCTGCTAAGATTTGTAGCAAAATATGTGGTACAAAGATATATAATTACAAGAATGAACTTTGCAGAATATAAGCTCCCCGAGGGCAGGATTTTTTGTTCCTTTGGGTTACTGCTGTATCCCAGTACCTAGAAAAACACCTGGCACAGAGTACACTCCGTAAATATTTGTTAAATGTTAATATAACACTTTTTAAATACATAAAACATGCTTTTAAGCATCAGAATGAGTCAGCACTGTCAAGGGTGGATTGTATGGGAGGAAACTGGAGGCAGAGAGACCTATTGGAAGCCACTGCAATAGTCAAGTTAGAGAAATGGAAATATTAGCTATTATATTGAGGATAATGATGAGGAAAGTGACTTTAAAAATTATTTAAGGAGAGAGAAATAGAACTTGACAACAGATAAGATTCTTTTAAAAGTCAAATTGCCCCAATGCATTAAAAAACTGGATATGCACAAATGCAATTTATAAAATGTTTTAGAAATGCATCCATGGGAGAAGTGAGAGGTTCTCTTGACAGATGATCATTTTCCTATGGCTAAAATGTAATCTAACACAAAAGTATCATCATCGCATGGTGGAAAATAGTCAGATATTCTAAGGTCTGGAGAAAATCGATCACCAGTATTTGTCCTGGCCAAGTCTCTCATACCCACTCTTTTGGTAACTCTGTTTGAGTGAAAAGTTGTGAAAGAGCTAGACTTGGGTTATAATAATTGCTTCCAAAGCCAAAGATCAAACTTTTTTTGAATAAGGGTAATGGTAGGGCATGGTGGAAAGGGCATGGCTGAATTGAAATCCTTGTTCTACACTTTCTAGCTGGCAGTCTAAATTTTCTGAGCCTCTGTTTTCTTAAAATTGGGACAATTAGCCAGGACTATAGGAGCTATGTAAGAATTAAATGAGCTGGTATGTGCAACATGCCTGACCCACACACTCATGGTAGTGGTATAGTGGATGGCTCTGGAATTTCTGACTGGGAGGGCCCAGGGGTAGCAGTCTCAGGGGAAGGTAGGTATTAAGGTTGAGTCATGTCCCCTAAAAGGGTTGAAGTCCTAAGCCCAGGTAGTTGGGCATGTGAACTTATTTGGAAACAGAGCCTTTGCAGAGGCAATCAAGGTAAGATGAGGTCATACTGGATTAGTCTGGGCCCTAATACAATGACTGGTATCCTTATAATAAAAGAGGAAATTTAGACACAGAGACAAATAGACAGAAACACACACACACACACACACACACACACACACAATGCCATGTGATGATGGAGGCAGAGATTGGAGTGATGTGTCTACAAGTCAAGAATGCCAAAAATAGCAGGCAATCACCAGAAGCTAGGAAAGAAGCAAGGAACAGATTTTCCCTCAGAGCCTCCCATAGAAAATCAGCCCTGCCAAAGGGTTGATTTTGGACAGCTAGCCTCCAGATTGTGAAAGAATAAACTTCTGTTGTTTTAAGCCCTCCAGTATGTGTATTGGTTACAGCAGCCTGTCAACCTAAATAACAAACAGAGAAGGAGACTCTGAAAGAAAATGGTGCTTATTTTGGAATAGGTGTTCATGTACATAGTAAACTCTGTGGGTATTCATGGAGATAAAGGAAGACAAAGGTTTTTTGTTTGTTTGTTTGTTTGTTTTAAAATGAGGATTCAATAATTGTTTTCAGATCCTTGGCTACAAGGATCAATAACAGGAGTAATACCAGTCTGAGGTTGGACAGGCAGTTGTTGGACAGATGTCCTCACAGAAGTATTGTGTGCCTATATGTGTGTGTATAAAGTTGCAATGTCCTTTTTGCAAGGTTGTGGTTTTTGCAGCCTTTTGTGCATGAGAGCCCTCCCTTCCTGTCCTTCTCAGTTCTGCTTGTCAGGGTTTTTGCCACAACTCCATTTTGATTCTGACAACTTTCAGAAGCCCTAGGAAACTAGACAGTGGAATTATGGGATTTGCTCTTTAGCCAGTTGCATTTTATTTGGACTGGCTTTAGCAGTGAGCACTAATGAAAATTAGCCACTGCTGCCTGGGTGCAGTGGCTCGTGCCTATAATCCCAGTACTTTGGGAGGCCGAGGCGGGCGGATCACCTGAGGTCAGGAGTTTCAGACCAGCCTGGCCAACATGGCGAAACCCCATCTCTACTAAAAATACAAAAATTAGCCGGGCATGGTGGCAGGCACCTCTAGTCTAGCTACTTGAGAGGCTGAGGCAGGAGAATCACTTGAACCCAGGAGGTGGAGGTTGCAGTGAGCCAAAATCATGCCACTGCACTCCAGCCTGGGCAACAGAGTGAGACTATCTCAAAAAAAAGAAAGAAAGAAAAGAAAATCAGCCACTTTTTACCAAAGCCCTAGACTTTACAGCTCGCTTTTAATATTATTGTAAATGAGAAGAAAACTGCAGACATAGTAACTATCTGAATGAATTCTCAGCAGTGACAGCAAATGTCCATCTGAAAAATGCATTTGAGAATGTGTGACCCTTTCTAACTTTGAAGACCAAGCCATCTCACACTGAACAAAATGACAGAAGTGTCATGTGCCTTCCACTGACACAACTAATGCTATTACCCAAAGTCCAGAGCTGGTGTAACTCAATTTTATTAGGATTAGCACAATTTAGTGTTCAGGTGTCATTACTACCTATTTCCAAACAATAAACAGAAAGAGGATTTATTTTAGATTGAATTATTGCAGAGACATTGCATCGTAAATTCATCACGTTTGATTTAATGGGTTAAATTTATAAGAATTATAACTTCCAGACGTGTTTTCATTTGTTTCCCAACCAGCTATTGAAACTGACTTTCTATTGCATTTTATATTACACACAAAATAGCTCTGGTGACAGTTAATGTGTTTTTATTAATTCAGAAGTTTCTGACCCTGATGTGGGTACTGATAGAGTACTCACTAGAAGCCCTACTGTCTCTACCCATAGGGGAAGACTTCCATATTTAGCAAGGATTGCCCTTGGCTAAAACACCAGAAGGCATTATAGTCATCTGTATGGCAGACATATTTCTTTCATGCTGTCAACTGTCTAAAGCCTGATAGTCCCGACCCAGGCAGAATGACATAAAAATGTAATTTAAAGCAATTGATTTTTTAGTGCAATCTCTGTTGAAGAACCACTTCAAGAGGAATCCATTCATTACACATGAAACAGCACTTTCTGAAAATATTTTGTTTATCCCTCTCACCTTCAGATTCTTACAAATACCAAGGATATCTGAAAGCCTTTTACTTCTTTTCTATTCAAAAAACTTCCCATCAAAACCACCATAAGCCCTAAACACTCTTCTGTCTCTGCTCTGTGCCTCCCCTGCCAGGCTCAGATCTTTATCTGGAGAGACATCTTGGGTTACATGTATTCTGAAAAATAAAGGAGGGCCAGGGACTGGCCTGGCTTATTAAAAAGGATGTATGTAATAAAACACAATTTAACTCATCAATATTCATTCATTCTGTAAATACATTCTTAGGGATTAAGTGTGTGGCACTTTGCCAACTGCTGTGGGTAAAATAGATAAAAGAATCTCAGCCCTTAAGAACTGTATAACCTAGTGAAAGTCCACTTTATCCAGTGTCCAGCCTTCTGGAGCTCCAAAACGTGAACAACACTTAAACTAGCGAGAATGGGCCAGGTGAGGTGGCTCACGCCTGTAATCTTAGCACTTTGGGAGGCCGAAGCAGGCGGATCACTTGAGGTCAGGAGTTCGAGACCAGCCTGGACAACATGGAAACTCCATCTCTACTAAAAATACAAAAATTAGCCAGAAATCTCTTGAACCTGGGAGGCAGAGGTTGTAGTGAGCTGAGATCATGTCATTGCACTCCAGCCTGGGCAACAGAGTGAGACTCCATCTCAAAAAAAAAAAAGAAAGAAAAGAAAACAAAAATAAAAATAAAAACAAAACTAGAGAGAATGGTCCAAACTAGAGGTCACGGATGTATTAAGATGGGTCAGGTTTACTGGTCAAAAAAACTTCTTTTACTATGGATGGACAAAGTCTTTAAAACAAACCCAGGTCCTTCTGGTACTAAAGTCAAGAAAAGAAATGGCAGGGCATGGCAAGAAAATAAAAATGAAAACCAGAGAAAAGAGAGAGCAGAAGGAGAGGCAGCGAGAGATACAGTAAGAGGCAGACACCTTTGGCATTCAGCACTTAGGAGAGGACAGCAGAAATGGCCTTGAGGAGAGAAAAGAATTGGAATGGAAGGAAGTTCAGTATCAGGGGCCAGATCTGCATCAAAGGAGACACAGTCCAGGTGCATGTGCATATGTCTACACAGTGTGACTAGTGGGACCATGTCACACCAAAGAGCCTTGGCCCAGTAAGGCACATTGTCCTGCCAGAAAGCTAGTCCCGCATTGCCAGACCTTCCTGTTGTTTCAAGAGAAGGCAACAAATCTGATTTCATGTGAAATGTCTCAGTTTTAAAATATTGGCCCAACTTTATAAAATACTGTACAGAATCTGTACCATATACTTAATGCTTAAAAACAAGAGAACACTAAATACAGTCTTTGAATACATATTTAGTGAAAAATGATTGGAATGATAAATTCCAAATCCAGTTGTTACCCCTGGAGAGGGAGGGAGGGTAGGAATGTAGGGAAAAGGTACACGAAGGGCTTCTATTGCATCTATGAAGTTTTATTACTTTAATAAAAATATGTAATAAATAGAGCAAAATAATAAGATTTCTTAGACTGGACAGTAGGTGTGTGAGTTTTTATCACATTATTATCCCTACTGTTCTGTAGGTTTGAAATATTTCACAATTTAAAAACAATAATACTTTGCAGGACAAACAAAACATTTGTAGTCCACATCAGACCTGTGGAGCACTATTTGCACACTTTGCACAGCATGTTTTAATGGGCATAGAGCCCATGCTTACATCAGACCAGGAAGAACAGCCTTTTGCTTATCCCCAGAGTAAGGCACAGGTGATCCAGGTGTTCTTCAGTCTGGCTGAGTATCAAAGTCACCTGTGCAACTTGTCAACAATTCTCGTTCCTGTGTCTCACCTGCATTCTACTAAATCACAGTCTGCAGGTAGAAGTCAGGCATCCAGATAACTCAAAAGTGTAGCCAGAGTTGAAAATATCTATGGTAGCCCTGAGAACATCATTGTGACACAAGAAAGCCACACTAACTAGGAAAGCACAGGGGTCAAACAGCTCCCAACAGGGTGACAACTTTAAAAACCTCAATGGTCATGGTGACTTTCCTGAATCAGACATGACAAACGACAATTAAAGCAACATGACCAAAAGAAGTAAACCTGTGATGGTTAATACTGAGTGTCAACTTGACTGGATTGAAGGATACAAAGTGTTGATCCTGGGTTTGTCTGTGAGGGTGTTGCCAAAGGAGATTAACATTTGAGTCAATGGGCTAGAAAGGGCAGACCCACCCTTAATCTAGGTGGGCACAATCTAATCAGCTGCCAGTGAGGCTAAAATATAACAGGCAGAAAAATGTGAAATGAGAGCCTGGCCTAGCCTCCCAGCCCGCGTCTTTCTCCCTTGCTGCACACTTCCTGCCCGCGAACATCGGACTCCAAGTTCTTAAATTTTGGGACTTGGATTGGCTCTCCTTGGTCCTCAGCCTGCAGACGGCCTATTGTGGAACCTTGTGATCATGTGAATTAATACTTAATAAACTCCCCTTTATATATATATAAAGAGATATAAATATATATATAAAGAAATATTTATATTTATATAGAGAGAGATATAAATATATATAAATATATAAAGAGATATAAATATATATAATGAGATATATATATCTCTCATTAGCTCTGTCCCTCTAGAGAACCCTAATACAGATTTTGATACCAGGAGTTGTTCTAGAGGAACAGAATATTGACGATGGAGTTCTTTCATTGGATTTTGGGTTTCTGGAGTTGGCTGCTTAATATGATTAGACCCCAAAATGCTAAGGACTCTACTTCTAATAGTATGGAGAACACTGATAGTCCTTGGTGTGAACTATTTAGAGAGTTATGCAAAATAAATGCATTTGACACTCCTGATTCATGGCTCGTGAGAGGCAAAGAGTTTAGTGACTCTTTATGTAATACCTTTAACCATATGTGGTGAACCAAGGAACATAATGAAGCTGGTTGGTTGCTCCTAAGTTCAGTGGACAAAGTGATGAAAGAAAATGATGAACTCATGGATTCTATCTCCCAGCTTCAGAAGCAGATACTGAGCCTCAAATCTGCTAAGATCGCCCTGAGTGAGAGTCTTATCTTTCTCTGGAGCTGAAATTGTGGAAAAACAGACATAAGAGCCCTTATCATGCGAGTGGCTAACTTGGAATGAAAGTTGCATGCACAGCCTCGCTTGATGTCTACTGTTAAAGTGAGGGCATTGATCAGAAAATAATGGGACCCTACAACTTGGAATGGGAACATGTGGGAGGATCCTGATGAAGCTGGGGACACTGACTTTGAGTTTGAACCTTTTTTTTTTTTTTTTTTGAGACAGAGTCTTACTCTGTCGCCCAGGCTGGAGTGCAATGCCACGATCTTGGCTCACTGCAACCTCTGCCTCCCAGGTTCATGTGATTCTCCTGCCTCAGCCTCCTGGGTGGCTGGGATCATAGGCGCCCACCACCATGCCTGGCTAATTTTTGTATTGTTCGTAGAGACAGGGTTTCACCATGTTGGCCAGGTTAGTCTTGAACTCCTGACCTCAACTGATCCACCTGCCTCGGCCCCCCAAAGTGCTGGGATTACAGGCATGAGCCACTGCACCTGGCCTGATGAACCTTTCTTTGCCAGAAGGAAGAGCTTCCCCATCCCCAGTAGTGGCAACATCCCCTTCACCACCCATTCTGCCATCAGCCTTTCCACCTTTCTCTGAGGAGACAAACCCTGCACTGCCTGAGGCAACAGTGATGGCCTCCCCTGAGGCAGTTGCCAGGCAAAATAATGTAGATTCTCCTCAGGAGCCACCCCCGACACTCCTGTTTGCTTCTAGACCTATAACCAGACTAAAGCCCTGGTGGGCCCCTAGAGGTGAGGTTGAGAGTGTGACCCACGAGGAGGTGTGCTACACTCAAAAAGAAAGGCTTGAATTTTCTGATTTATATAAACAGAAATCTGGAGAACAGGCATGGGACTGGATATTAAGGGTGTGGTATACTGTTGGAAGGAACGTAGAGTTGGATCAGGCTGAATTTATTGATTTGGGCCCACTAAGTAGAGACTCTGCATTTAATGTTGCAGCTTCGGGAGATAAAAAAGGTTCTAACAGTTTATTTGCTTGGCTAGCTAAAATATGGATTAAAAGATGGCCCACTGTGAGCGAGCTGGAAATGCATGATCTCCCTTGGTTTAATGTAGAGGAAGGGATCCAAAGGCTTAGGGAGATTCGGATGGTGGAGTGGATTAGTCACTTTAGACCTACTCATCCCAGCTGGGAGGGTCCAGAAGATATACCCATGACCAATACCTTGTGAAATAGAATTGTGAGGGCAGCACCTGCATCTTTGAAGAGCCCTGTAATTGCTCTTCTTGTATGACAGATCTAACAGTGGGAACCACAGTCACTCAAATACAAAATTTAAATACAATGAGAATGATTGGATCCAGAGGTGGCAGGGGCCAAGTGGAGACACTCAACCGTCAAAGGCAAGGTGGGCATAGCTACCAAAATGGACAGCAGAGGCAAAGCAGCCATCAGAATAGTCTGAGTTGTGTAGAGCTCTGGCATTGGCTAATCAATCACAGTATACCTATAGGTGAAATTGATAGGAAGCCTACTTCATTCCTACTTAATTTATATAAGCAGAAAACTTCTAGGCTGAATGGACAAAAGACTAATTTGAATTATAAAAACAGAGAATGATGGCCCCTCAATCAATTTCCAGACTTGAGCCAGTTTACAGACCCAGAACCTCTTGACTGAAGGGGAGGCTGGGCCCCCTTGAGGAAGGACCCCACTACATTACCAACAATTTATGCAGTGAATCTTTCTCCCATCCTCCCGAGGTAAGACCTCTGGCCTTTTACCAGGGTAACTGTGCACTGGGGAAAGGGAAATTATCAGACATTTCGGAGGCTACTAGACACTGGCTCTGAACTAACATTGATTCTAGGGGACCCAAAATGTCACTGTGGTCCTACAGTTAAAGTAGGGGCTTGTGGAGGTCAGGTAATTAATGGAGTTTTAACTCAGGTCCGACTTACAGTGCGTCCATTGGGTCCCTGCACTCGTCCTGTGGTCATTTCCCCAGTGCCAGAATGCATAATTGAGAGAGACATACAAAGCAGCTGGCAGAACCCCCACATTGGTTCCATGACTGGTAGGGCGAGGGCTATTATGGTGGGTTGCTTCCCTGGAGAGATTCCAGAGATTAGTGTCACCAGCAAGGACCTGAAAGATGCAGGGGTGGTGATTCCCACCACATCCCCATTCAACTGTCCCATTTGGCCTGTGCAGAAGACAGATGGATCTTGGAGAATGACAGTGGCTTATCATAAGCTTAACCAAGAGGTTACTCCAATTGCAGCTGCCATACTAGATGTGGTTTCATTGCTTGAGTAAATTAACACATTTCCTGGTACCTGGTATGCAGCCATTGACTTGGAAAATGCCTTTTTCTCCATTCCTCTCCAGAAGGCCCACCAGAAGCAATTTGCCTTCAGCTGGCAAGGCCAGCAATATACCTTTACTACCCTACCTCAGGGGTTTATCAACTCTCCAACTTTGTGTCATAATCTTATTTGGAGAGACATTGACCACTTTTCGCTTCTGCAAGATATCACACTGGTCCATTACATGGATGATATTATGCTGATTGGATCCAGTGAGCAAGAAGTAGCAAACACACTGGACTTATTAGTGAGACATTTGCATGCAAGAGGATGGGAAATAAATCCAACTAGAATTCAGGGAACTTCTACCTCAGTAAAATTCCTAGGGGTCCAGTGGTGGGGGGCCAGTTGAGACATTCCTTCTAAGGTGAAGGATAAGTTGCTGCATCTGGCCCCTCCTACAACCAAGAAAGAGGCACAATGCCTAGTGGGCCTGTTTGGATTTTGGAGGCAACACATTCCTCATTTGAGTGTGTTACTCTGGCCCATTTATTGAGTGACCTGAAAGGCTGCTAGTTTTCAGTGGGGTCCAGAACAGGAGGATGCTCTGCTACAGGTCCAGGCTACCGTGCAATCTGCTCTGCCACTTGGGCCATATGACCCACCAGATCCAATGGTGCTTGAGGTGTCAGTGGCAGATAGGAATGCTGTTTGGAGCCTTTGGCAAGCTCCCATAGGTGAATCACAGCAGAGGCCTCTAGGATTTTAGAGCAAGGCCCTGCCATCTTCTGCAGATAACTACTCTCCTTTTGAGAGACAGCTCTGCCTGTTACTGGGCTTTGGTGGACACGGAATGTTTGACTACGAGTCATCAAGTCACCATTGGACCTGAACTGCTTATCATGAAATGGGTGCTTTTTGACCCATCTAGCCATAAAGTGGGTCACACACTTTATGTGTGTGCAGCATTCCATCATCAAATGGAAGTGGTATATACGTGATCAGGCTCGAGCAGGTCCTGAAGGCACAAGTAAGTTACATGAGGTAGTGACTCAAATGCTTATGGTCTCCACTCCTGCCACCCTGCCTTCTCTCCCCCAGCCTGCACAGATGGCCTCATGAGGAGTTCCCTATGATCAATTGACAGAGGAAGAGAAAACTAAGGCCTGGTTCACAGATGGTTCCGCACAATATGTAGGCACCACCCAAAAGTGGACAGCTGCAGCATTGCAGCCCCTTTCTAGGACATTCCTGAAGGACAGTGGTGAAGGGAACTCCTCCCAGTGGGCAGAACTTCAAGCAGTGCACCTGGCTGTGCACTTTGTATGGAAGGAGAAATGGCCAGATGTGCGATTATATACTGATTCATGGGCTGTAGCCAATGGTTTGACTGGATGGTCAGGGACTTGGAAGAAGCATGATTGGAATATTAGTGACAAAGAAATTTGGGGAAAAGTTATGTGGATGGACCTCTCTGAGTGGTCAAAAACTGTGAAGATATTGTATCGCATGTGAGTACCCACCAAAGGGTGACCTCAGCAGAGGAGAATTTTAATAATCAAGTGGATAGGATGACCTATTTGGTGGACACCACTCAGCCTCTTTCCCCAGCCACCCCTGTCATCT
The DNA here is from genome assembly GCF_043159975.1 of Macaca nemestrina. Taxonomy (NCBI): domain Eukaryota; kingdom Metazoa; phylum Chordata; class Mammalia; order Primates; family Cercopithecidae; genus Macaca; species Macaca nemestrina. Next base: position 66,167,735 of record NC_092135.1, read on the forward strand.
CTCAGTGGGCCCATGAACAGAATGGCCATGGTGGCAGGGATGGAGGTTACACATGAGCTCAGCAACATGGACTTCTACTCACCAAGGCTGAGCTGGCTATGGCCACTGCTGAGTGCCCAATTTGCCAGCAGCAGAGACCAACACCGAGCCCTCCACATGGCACCATTCCTCAAGGTGATCAGCCAACTACCTGGTTGGAAAGGGCAGAGTTTTGTCCTCATTGGAATAGACACTTACTCTGGATATGAGTTTGCCTATCCTGCACACAAAGCTTCTGCCAAGACCACCATCCCTGGACTCACGGAATGCCTTATCCACCATCATGGTATTCCATACAGCATTGCCTCTGACCAAGGCACTCACTTTACGGCTAAAGAAGTGAGGCAGTGAGCTCATGCTCATGGAATTCACTGGTCTTACCATGTTCCCCATAATCCTGAAGCCACTGGATTGATAGAACGGTGGAATGGCCTTTTGAAGTCACAATTACAATGCCAACTAGGTGACACTACTTTGCAGGGCTGGGGCAAAGTTCTCCAGAAGGTCATGTATGCTCTGAATCAGCGTCCAGTATATGGTACTGTTTCTCCCATAGCCAGGATTCACAGGTCCAGGAATCAAGGGGTGGAAGTGGAAATGGCACCAACTCACCGTCACCCCTAGTGACCCACTAGCAAAATTTTTGCTTCCTGTTCCCATGACACTACATTCTGCTGGCTTAGAGGTCTTCATTCCAGAGGGAGGAATACTGCCACCAGCAGACGCAACAATAATTCCATTAAACTGGAAATTAAGATTGCCACCTGGACTCTCTGGGCTCCTCCTACCTTAAAGTCAACAGGCTAAGAAGGGAGTTACAGTGTTGGCTGGGGTGATTGACCCAGACAATCAAGATGAAATCAGTCTACTACTCTATAACAAAGATAAGGAAGAGTATGCATGGAATACAGGAGATCCATTAGGGCATCTCTTGGTATTACCATTCCCTGCGATTAAGGTCAATGGGAAACTATAACAGCCCAATCCAGGCAGGACTACAAATGTCCCTGACCCCTCAGGAATGAAGGTTTGGGTCACTCCACTAGGAGAAAAACCACGACCTGCTGAGGTGCTTGCTGAGGGCAAAGGGAATACAGAATGGGTAGTAGAAGAAAGTAGTCATCAGTACCAGCTATGACCACGTGACCAGCTGCAGAACAAAGGACTGTAATTGTCATGAGTATTTCCTCCTTCTTTTATTAAAAACATGTTTGTGCGTGTATACGCTTGTACAAAAAAAAAAAGATGTTCATTTTATTTCCTTTTTCCTTTATCATGTGACACAAGATTTATTGACTTCACGTCAGCATTTAAGTGCTGTTAACTTCATGTAATAGTATTTGGGTTGGGGACTGGTGCATTGTACGAAGCATAATTGTATTATGTTAGCCATAATTATGACCTTATTATTGTCTTTATTTGAAGATTATGTATGATCTCAGGAGATGTGTATGGGTTCAAGTTGACATGGGGTGGATTTGTGTTGGTTAATGCTGAGTGTCAACTTGGTTGGATTGAAGGATACAAAGTATTGATCCTGGGTGTGTCTGTGAGGGTGTTGCCAAAAGAGATTAATATCTGAGTTCGTGGGCTGGGAAAGGCAGACCCACCCTTAATCTGGTGGGCACAATCTAAGCAGCTGCCAGCATGGCTAGGATACAAGCAGACAGAAAAATGTGAAATGGGAGACTGGCCTAGCCTCCCAGCCTGCATCTTTCTGCCATGCTGGATGCTTCCTGCCCTCGAACATCAGACTCTAAGTCTTGAACATCAGACTCTAAGTCTTCAGTTTTGGAACTTGGACTGGTTCTCCTTGGTCCTCAGCCTGCAGCTGGCCTATTGTGGGACATTGTGATCGTGGGAGTTAATACTTAATAAACTCCCCTTTATATATATACATACAAATATATATCCCATTAGTTCTGTCCCTCTAGAGAACCCTGACTAATACAAAGCCTTTTTGAAATAATGTGAAATAACCATTTGTTTAAAAGACTTTCATTTTTTTAGAGCAGTTTCAGTTTCACAGCAAAATTGAGAGGAGGGTACAGAGAGAACCCATATCTCCCCTGCCCTGAAACATGTACAACCTCCCCCATTATCAACATTTCCCACCTGAGTGGTAGGTTTGTTACAATCAATGAACTTACATCACATTGTTATCATCCAAAGTGAAAATTCTGCATATGAGACTATAATGGTGGCTACATTTCATTATACATTTATTTAAACTCATAGAATGTACAATACCAAGAGGAAACCCTAATGTAAACTATTTTTTATTTTTATTAAATTAGATTATTGTTTTTTTGAGACAGAGTCTGGCTCTGTTGCCCGGGCTGGAGTGCAGTGGTGCGCTCTCGGCTCACTGCAACCTCCGCCTCCTGGGTTCAAACAATTCTCCTGCCTCAGCCTCCCAAGTAGCTGGGATTACAGGCACCAGCCACCATGCCTGGTTAATTTTTTGTATTTTTAATAGAGATGGGGTTTCACTATGTTGGCCAGGGTGGTCTCGAACTCCTGACCTCGTGATCTGCCCACTTCAGCCTCCGAAAGTGCTGGAGTCACAGGCATGAGCCACCGCGCCTGGCCTAATGTAAACTATTTTTTTCATCAAAATGGTTAGGATGAAATAATATTTAGTGCATTATATTAAAGAAACAAACTCTTCACCTACCAACTACCATGTGTAAGCTTTCTTCATGGGAGTGGGAAATGATGGAAAAATGAATGAGACAATGTCCCTACCCTCAAAGGAGCTTAACATCTAATGGGGAAAACAGACATGTAGACAAATGATTTATGTCCTGGGGATAAGAAAAAAATTGTGATGTGCAGAAGATTATCGTTTTGTTTTGAAGACTCCAACACTAGAAATTCAAGTTATTTGGCCAAAAGGTCCTATTTCAACCATTCTCTGATGGCCTGGGCTGGGTAAAAAGACCACTGAAGCCAGCAGAGAAGACCAGACTGAGATGGAAGAGCCACTGAAAACAGTTTAGACTTCATACAGTGTTAATCTAAGAAGGATTCTAAAATGATGCATTTTTGGGAGAATGTTCTTGCCTTAATCAGCTTTATCCACAAAAACTAAGCTTTTTTTTATGTATAAAGATTTTATTTTCTTTTAAAGGAGCCATCAATGTGGGGTTTGGGAACCCCACAGGTGAATGAATCACCGAATGAATGAATGAAATTTTAATCCTCATAACAAAGATAAGGTTGGATCCTAATATATTGCTTTAGGATGATTTTCAGGAAGCTCTGTAATTCCAAGCATTTCCTCCTACAATAATTTAATAAAAATAGCTAGAGTTTATGGAGACATTATGGTAAGTATTTTAGATATGTTGTCTCACTGGATACTCACCTACAACCAGACGATGTAGATTACATGATGTGTATTTTTAACAGACGGAGAAAATGAATTTCACAATCGGTTAAGTTATTTAAACAGACCCTTAATGTTGGTTCACCTGTAGCAGAGCCAGGATTCAAATCTGCTCTAACTCTGCACAGCACTTCTCTTCACAAAGGCATTGCATTTGTTATTTTAAATTAAAAAATTTTAACCAAATTGTATTAATTTGATTAAATTATTAAAATGACTACTGAGGCACTATGCAGTTCAATGCCATCAAAAGCCAGGAAGTAAGGCTACAGATAGCCAGAAAACAATCTCCAAGAATGAAGTATTCTTTCTTAAAACAGCAATTTGTTGGTGATTGTCAGTTTAGAGATAAATGTTCCATATGTGCCTCTGTTTCTCCATCCAAATGTTTTAAAAGTTAGCTCCAAAATTACCTTTATACACCCTTCACAATACTCTGTGAACCATAGTCACTGTTAATCTGTGCTTGAAAAGTGCTAAAGTAACTGTTAATTTGAATAATCAATATAAATAATGTATTAGTTTGCCCCCCAAATCAAGAACAAGCTACATGACAGTATTTCATGGTTCATTAGCTCAATGGAACAGTTAATTCAGTCAAATAGTGAATAATTTTTAAATCAAGTATTCTTCAAATACAAAGGATAGTGGTGTATATAAGCAGTCAAGAAAATGGAAAAGGCCAGGTAATATACTATAGAACTTTGAGATATATTTCAATAGACCCAACAATTTTTTCGTATTTATTAACTTAGATTTTTAAAAATTACATAAAAACATGAAAGTAAATTTTGAAAAAAGTTTTTCTGTGTTATTTTTCTGTGTACTATTTTTCTGTGTTATTTTTAAGTCATGAATGCACACATTATTTGCATATTGACAATCGTAGCAGGCTTCCCATTTTGTGTTCCTATGGCAGGGCAGTTAAAGCAGATCAGTCACTGCCTTATCTAGCTGTATGCATAAAGAAAGAACATTATTTAGTCATGTCTCATGAAAATTTTTGGCCCATCTTCTATTTCTCATGGATGTTGTATGAATTTAACTCTGCATGTGAAATATTTGCTGTACTCAAAGACTTACGGAGGAGGTAAGCTCATGTGAACAAAAAGAAATTTTGGGCACAATTTTTTATTGTTGTTTTGTTTGGTTTTTGAGGCAGGGTCTCACTCTGTCACCCCAGCTGGAGTGTAGTAGTGCAATCACAGCTCACCGCAGCCTCAACATCCAAGGATCAAGTGATCCTCCCACCTCAGCCTCCCAAGTAGCTGGGTCTACAGTTGAATGTCTACAGCTGAATGTCACCATGCCTGGCTAATTTATTTTATTTATTTCTTTCTTTTGAGATGGAGTCTTGCTCTGTCGCCAGGCTGAAGTGCAGTGACACAATCACTGCAACCTCTGACTCCCTGGTTCAAGTAATTCTCCTGCCTCAGCCTCCCGAGTAGCTGGGATTACAGGCATGTGCCACCACACATGCCTGTGATTTTTATATTTTTTTATTTTTAGTAGAGATGGGGTTTCACTATGTTGGTCAGGTTGGTCTCAATCTCCTCACCTCATGATCTGCCCGCCTCAGCCTTCCAAAGTCCTAGGATTACAGGCGTGAGCCACCGTACCCTGCCCATTTATTTTATTTTTTTGTAGAGAGAGGGTCTCACCATGTTAGCCAGTCTGGTCTCAAACCCCTGGGCTCAATTTATCCTCTTGCCTTGGCCTCCCAAAGTGCTGGGATTATAGGCATGACCCACTGTGCCTGGACTATCTTTTAAAAGATAGAAAGAACATTTACTATGAGGTGGAAAGCAGTAGGCCAGTAGTCCAAAGGATTGATAATCTACTGAAATAATTAGAGATTTGTTTTTTCAAATAAGCCATTAACCATGGGAATACTGGCTAACGACAAATTTAGAATAAGAGTTTTTTTTTTTTTTTTTTTGAGACAGAGTCTCACTCTGTTGCCAGGCTGGAGTACAGTGGCGTGATCTTGGCTCACTGCAACCTCTGCCTCCTGGGTTCAAGCGATTCTCCTGCCTCAGTCTCCCAAGTAGCTGGGACTACAGGCGCGCGCCACCACACCCAGTTAATTTTTTGTATTTTTAGTAGAGACGGGGTTTCACCGTGTTACCCAGGATGGTATCGATCTCCTGACCTTGTGATCTGCCCACCTCGGCCTCCCAAAGTGCTGGGATTAGAGACCTGAGCCACCGTGCCCAGCCAAGTTTCATTTTTAAAAATTACTTTGCTTTTAAGTATTTATTACATGTACTGTAATAAAAATTAAAGGTAGAAAAGAGTATAGGGTAAAAATTAATAATCTCTCCTCATCCCTTATCTTCCAGCCTCCTGGTTCTTTTTCCTGGAAGTAACTACTATTACACTGTTCTGGCATCCTTCAAGAGATATTCTATGAATATATGATTATGTTCATATTGTTTTCTATACTAATAGTAATATACATACTGACACATAGCCCTTTTTTTTTTTACATAATTATTGTCTTTAAAAAGGTTTCATGGAGTCTGTGTTTTTTAACCCAATTCTACACTGTCCATGTTTCCTTTTTTTTTAAACTGAGGTATAATTTACTTTCACTAGCATCACAGATCCAGTTTGATATATTTTGACAAGTGAATACACAGGTGTAACCAATGTCTAAAGCAAGATATAGAACATTTCAGAACTTTCTATTATTTTAAGAGCTAATTAATATTCCATTTATTTAGCCAGATCTCTTTTAATGGACTCTTGCTGTTACAAACAGGGTTGCAATGAATATGTACACATATGATATTGAGTATGTCTAAGTATACCTATGGGAAAATTCCTAGTGGTAGGATTGCTGGATCAAAGAGCATGTGCATTTTTAATTTAGAAGGATAGTGGCAAATTTCTTACTATAGGGGTTGTACTAATTTACACTCCTATCAATTTACAAAGGTTTCTTTTACAGCATACCACAGTTTTTAATCTGCTTGACTTTTGCCCATTTGGGAGGAGGAAAAAAATGTGTGGCTTGATTTTTGTTTGTCTCATTCAGAGGGAAGCTGAGAATCTTTTCTTGTGTTTAAAAGCCATGAAGCGGCTTCATTTTGAAAGAAAATTTGAGCAAAAGCAAAGGTATTATCAAGACTGTGAGGTGCATGTGGAGCAATGAGCAGAAAGAGAGATGACTTGACATTTATTCTAAACTTTCAAGAGAAACTGGACAAAGTAATATGGTTTTGAGTACAATAGAAACCCGGGGAAACTTGATATTTTCAGCATGACCTGAAAAGATTCCAAAATCTTGAATAAAAAATTCCTCCAAGAACCTAAAGATCTCAGGAATGCCTATCCAAATCTCAAGGGAAGGCAATATTAATTTGTTTCTTCAACATAAATGGTATTGTCCATGCTAAATTAATCCGTAAGGTCAAATAGTCAGGCTCATTATGCAGGAATTCCAAAAACATTTGTGGGATTGTGTGCAGCACAAATGATTACTTGATTATTCATTTTATTCACTGCAGACCTTTTAGCCCTCTCCAAAATCTGAAAGTCCTTTAATCTCCTGTAGTAATAAATACGTCCCCTTTTAACTAGCTAGAATAGATCCTGTTCTTTGCAAAACTCCAACAATATATTTTATACACTTTTTCCTTGAGTATTAAATTTCAGATTTTGCTTTTTATCATTGGTAAAAGAAAATGCTTCCCAATGTAAAACATACATCTTCCCAATGTAAAACATACATCTTTCTTAACCAGTAATTCTGAAAACAGTTTTTTCCAGTTGCTGCTTCTGGGTCTATCAACAAAGCCCTAATTAGACATAGCTGTGGGGAAGAGAGCTAACAGTTATTGAAAAACTACTATATAGAATTAGATATAGCTGGGGGAAGAGAGCTAACAGTTATTGAAAAACTATATGTCTGTGACTTTATTAATTAGGCAAGTACAACATGTTATCTGCATTTAACAGGTTAGAAAGCTGAGGCCCAGAAAAGAGAGATAACTTTAGCAATATTTTGTAGCTAATAAGTGAGAGTCTAATCAGTTTAACAGTAATGTTCTTTCCATTGTTCTATTGTTCCATGAAATACTCTATTGGAGTGGGAGAGGGTAGTTGAAAGATTTTAAGTATCCCTGATTGACAGATTAACATGGTATAAATGATGTAATTATCCAGCAATGAAACCCAATTTAAAATAAAAACTTCAAAATCTAAGGGAGTATTGTTCTATTTAAGTAAGTCACATTGGGAGCTAGATAGTTATTTTAAGTATTGCCCCAAGTGTTTTGAATCTTTTCTGTCAGAATTGCCCTTAGAACTGGAGTCACACTCTTGAATATCCTCAATGGTGAGTTTTCTTTTCTTTTCCAGTTGCTTTTTTTATTTTAGAAAATCAGAATGGCTCTGATTTTAAGGACCAGCCCAAAGTTGTTCACAGCAAAGTGTAGTGAATAAAATGGGTAATCAAGCAATTATTTATGCTGCACCCAATCTCAGAAATGTTTTAGAATTTTTGCGTAGTTGGGGGTGGGGGGTGAGGGGAAGGATCTCAGAGGACAGGTCAATAGGTGCAGAAAACCACCGTGGCACACGTATACCTATGTAACCTGCACATTCTGCACATGTATCCCTTTTTTTTTTTTCTGAAGAAAAAAAGAAATAAAAAATTTTGCATAATAAGTTGGACTGTTTGACCTTGTGGATTAATTCAGCATGAACAATATGATTTCTGTTGAGAAAATGAATTGGTTAATCTTAAATCACATCCAGAACCCTAGCTGTAAGACAGCCTGGGAAGTGTAGTTGTTAGTTACTAGTTTTCCAGCCTTGTCAGGTTCATGATTATGGCAAATGTCATGTCCAGGGTCAGGTTCCAGCCCATGCTGAGGTTCAAGGGAGTGGGTAGATGAGCAGAAAGAACACTCGGGGTCGTGGGCAGGTGAAAGATGATTTTATTCAGCAGCAGCTCTCATCAACAGATTTATCACACTGTCCGCCCTGTCTCGGCTACTTAGTCCAGTGGCCCCCACACATAGCTGCACAGCTGGCTCTCCCTGGCCTTTAGGGTCAGCAGCTTAACTCTTTCTCTGGGCAAGTGACCTGAGCTTGTCCTGGCTACCCTCTGTCCATCTGCAAAGATGGACAGCTTTGGTTCTCTCTCTCTCTCTCTCTCTCTCTCTCTCCGGGCACCAGTGTACCTGCACAGTATCGAGAGGGCAATTATACCTTTTACAGACAATAGTGGCTTAGGCCAAGTGGTAGCCTTCCCATGTATGGCAACATGGCTGTGTTAACAAGTGGAGTTATATGCCTGCATTTCAAACTCGCTGAGTCATGCAGGATGTAAACATCCTACCTTGGTCTATCCTTGACCAAAGCATGACCATGTTCCTTACAAGCCTCCACAGTACGGGAAGATGGGATAGATAGGAAGCACCAATCTACCGTATCTACTATAGATTGTTCTTGAAATTCTTCCTTTTATTCAGAAATTACCATTTTAGATTTATTAAATCTCTTAATTTCCTCAACCCCAGTTATCACATCTGTATAAAACTATGATTTTATGTGATCTCCAAGATACACTCTAGATTTAAAATTCTGGATTTTTCAATCATTTTAACCATGTATAAACCTGTACACACATATTTTTCTACATAGATGTATCCACATAGTTTTCTAGGCATTCTCGAGAAAGGATACTAGTTTAGAATTCTACAGCATTTCTATGCTAACATTTTCAATTGGCTAGGGTTTAAAGATGTGCATAGAGTATATTAACTCTTTGGAAGGGGAGAATTTGTGTAGAGATGTGTGGTGTGGGTGTATATATGCCCATGTGTGTAAATGTATTGTGCATGTAAATCATTCAGTCAGCTAAATTTTCTAATGACCAGAATTCCACATGACTAGGGAAAAATAAACTGGCAGAAATTCAATACAAATATTAGAGACTGACAATGAATTGGACTATACTTGAAGTTTTTGTTTGGTTTTGAATTCTTACATTTGCTTCCTGCATTTCTTTTTTTCTAAAATGAATCAGGCCCATTAAACTTCACATGACTAAGGTTTTCCAGATCTAAAAATGAAATACTAAGTTGTGCCTTGCCGTGTTGAATAACTATTATAAAAGTATGCATTTGTGGGCTGGGCGCAGTGGCTCATGGGAAGCTGAGGCAGGCAGGTCACGAGGTCAAGAGATCGAGACCATCTGGCCAACATGGTGAAGCCTTGTCTTTACTAAAAATTTAAAAAATTAAGACGGGCACGGTGGCTCAAGCCTGTAATCCCAGCACTTTGGGAGGCTGAGACGGGCGGATCACAAGGTCAGGAGATCGAGACCATCCTGGCTAACACGGTGAAACCCCGTCTCTACTAAAAAATACAAAAAACTAGCCGGGCGAGGTGGCGGGCACCTGTGGTCCCAGCTACTCCGGAGGCTGAGGCAGGAGAATGGCGTAAACCCGGTAGGCGGAGCTTGCAGTGAGCTGAGATCCGGCCACTGCACTCCAGCCTGGGCGACAGAGCCAGACTCAGTCTCAAAAAAAAAAAAAAAAAAAAAAAAAAAATTAAAAAAATTAGCTGGGTGTGGTGGCATGTGCCTGTAGTCCCAGCTACTTGGGAGGCTGAGGCAGCAAAATCGCTTGAACCCGGGAGGCGGAGGTTGCAGTGAGCCGAGATCGCACAACTGCACTCTAGCCTGTCGACAGAGTGAGACTCCGTCTCAAAAAAAAAATGTACATTTGTATTATTAGCTTTATAAGTAATTATATATAAATTGGTTGATTACTTATAATTTTACCACTAGTTTTATTTTTATACCAGGCAGGGATCTTTGCATACAATTCATTTCCTTAATATTTGGTATATTATCTGTCTATAAAATAAGAACTAGTGTTCGATGTAATGGATTTGCAAAAATGGCCACAACTTTTTCCATACTCCATATCCAACTCTTTGCATGATGTAACTTTTCATCTCCTCCCATTAATAGGTGGAGTTTCTTTTTCTGCTACTGGAATCTGAACTAGTCTTGTGACTTGCTTTGGCTAATGGAATGCTACAAAAACAATTCCTGCCAGTTTCAAGCCTGAACTTCAAGAGTCCTCGCACATGTCCCCTAGCTCTTTCGTAAACTTGATGAGTGACAATGTGCACAGACCAGGGCTAGCCTGCTAGAGATCAGAAACAACATAGAAGAGTGCCAAGACACTTTAGCCAACAATGAGCCATTCCTAGTCAACCCAGAAGCTGATCACAGTCATGTACATTAGCCCAGCTGAGACCAGAAGAACCACCCAGCTCAGCCTGGGCACATTACTGACCCCCAGAATCATGAATTCAATAAATGGCTATTATTTTAAAGACTATGTATTGTGGTAACTTGTTATACAGCTAACTACTATTCTCAGTTAACTTTCTTTAAATTTTCTGACTCCTTCAAAAATTTGAGTTATTTACTTTCAAGAATAGCACTCTATTTTCTATTCAAAATTAACTATGTTAATTATAGAAAATTTGAATAGTACTGAAATGCAAGAAGAGGAATAAAAATAGTATATGATATAGGACTGTAAAATAACCTTAATAAAATTTTAGTTTATCTCTTGCCAGTATATTTTCTAAATATAGAAACATTTTCATATCATTTGATATATTTGCTTGCTTTCTTTTTTTATTATTTCTTTTCTTTTCTTTTCTTTTTTTTTTTTTTTGAGACAGCTTCTTACTCTAGCACCCAGGCTGGAGTGAAGTGGCATGATCTCTGTTCACTGCAACCTCTGCCTCCCAGGCTGAAGCGACTCTCATGCCTCAGCCTCCCCAGTAGCTGGGATTCCAGGCGCGTGCCACTGCACCTGGCTAATTTAAATTTTTTTTTAAGTAGAGACAGGGTTTCAGCATGTTGACCAGGCTGGTCTCAAACTCCTGGCCTCAAGTGATCTGTCTGCCACCATGACCTCCCAAAGTGCTGGGATTATAGGTGTGAGCCACTGTGCCGGGTCAATTTGAGGTATTCACTTTCTAAATAAATTTTTATTTTTTAAAACATCCCTGAACACATTTCCTTGCAATTGATGTTCTACAATTTTAAAAATGTTTGCTTCATATTCCATCTTACATTAATTAACTTTAAAATACTGTCAATTTAAAAAATCAATTCCAATTAATTGATATTATGAATGACATAATAAACATATTTGCACATTAACATTCCCATTAATAAGTGTATAACAGTGCCCATTTCACTGAGTCCTAGCCACTACTATATATTTACATTGAAAACAAACCAACTTTCCTGCCCTGATAGGTTACAAAAAGTTAACTGTGCATGCATATAATTAATTAGAGTTCAATATTTAAGATTTTTAAGGTGAAATTTACAATGAAATGCCCAAATCTTAAGTGTATCATTCCATAAGTTTTTAACATGCAAACCCAAACCTCTATTAATGTATAAAACATTACTATGAACCCCAGAAAATGCCTTCCTTCCTTTCTCAGTCAACACTAACCCTGCCTTTCAGAAGCAACCACTCTTCTACTTTTCTCCATCATGGATTTTACCTGTTCTAGAAATTTATGAAAATGGAATTATATGTAGTCTTTTGTTAAAAATGTCTTTCACTCAGCATAATGTTTTTGAAATTTATCCATACTGTTGCATCTATGAGTAGCTTCTTTCATTTTTTTACCAAGTAGTTTCCATTGTATGAATATACCACAGTAGGTTCAGCCATTCTTTTGCTGATGAACACCTGGACTGTTTCTAGTTTTTGGCTATTGCAAATAAAGCTGTTATGAATGTTCTTGTACAATTGTCTTTTTTTGTTGACATATGCTTTCATTTCTCTTAGGTAAACACCTAGGAGTAAAATTATTAGGCACTTGGGTGGGTATATGTTTAGTTTTGTAGAAAATTGCCAGGACTTTTTAAAGTGGTTGTACAATTTTACAGTCCCACCAAGAGTACATGAGAATTATGGTTACTCCACATCTTAGCCAGCATTTGACACTGTCAGTCTTTTTAATTTTAGCCATTGTGGAGATGCATAGCCAGTCTACTTTTTAATTAATGAATATTGGGAATGGTTAACATAATCATTTATATATAGCTCAAAATTTGAAAAGTGCTAAAGACTATACAAGTAAAATGTAAGTCTCTGTCTTAGCCATTACTTTACCACCCAGTTCTTGTGTATACTTCTAGAGATAGTCTACACATGTTAAAGTACATACAAGTATGAATTCCTTTTAAAGATATTTTCACACAAAACCGTATCTTGTTTTTTAACGTAAAAATATTTCAGTTATTATTTCATCTCAGTATACCAGTATTCAACCAGCTCTGTTTCCCTACACTTAGATTGTTCCTAGTCTTTTGTTATCATAAAAAATGCTGCAAATGATTTTCCATATGTGTGTGTAAATACAACATTTTACATGTGCAGGTATATCTTTAGTGTAAACTCTTAAAAATGAAGATTGGCGAGTGTGATAGTTTTGTATGTCACTTGGCTAGGCTATGGTATCCGGTTATTTAATCAAATCTAGGTATTGCTATCAAGATATTACAGTTAATATTTACAATCAGTTGACTTTAAGCAAAGATTACCGTAAAAAATATGGACGGTTCTCATCTAATCAGTTGAAGGCCTTAATAGCAAACACTAAGGTTTTCAGAAAAAGGATGACTTCTTCCCTAACACTGCAGCATTAACTCCTGCCTGAGTTCTCAGCCTGCTGGCCTGCCCTACATATTTTAGATTTGCCAGCCCCCACAATCATCTGCACCAATCCCTTAAAATGACACTCTTTATACATGTATTCCATTGAGTCTGTTTCTCTGGAGAAGGCTGACTGATAGCAGTGAATTGAAGACGATGAGTGTTTTAAATTTTTATGGATATTGCCATATAGTCTTATGGAGGACTATTTATACATTACAAACAATATTTTAAAGTTTCTGTTCCTTCTACACATTCACCAGCATAGTGTGATACCAAACTTTCTCTCATCTGATAAGTTTAAGACAGTATCTTATTTTAACTTTAATTTATATTTTCATCCATTAAATAATTGAATTAGTTTTAGTTTTTTATTTTGTATGATAGGAGACAGGAACATAATTTTATTTCTCACATAATAGATAATATAATCCATTATCCCTGTGCCACGGAGTCAGTGAATGATATTTTTTCTCACTCTAAAATGCCACCATTGTCACGTACTAAAAATCTATGTATGACTATTTGGGATATCCCTTTATACACATATTCCTGGGTCAAAGCATATGAAGAGTGTCAAGGTATGAACCCCATTTATTGACTAGGCTGTTCATTCCCTACTAGTTTGAAATGCTTCTTTTTTCATCCATTAAATTATATATATATGTATATATCTGATTCTATATGTTTGTATATACAAATATATATACACTATTGTATATTAAATATTGTATTCTATATACTGTATATATTTTCCATTTTGTTCTATTGTTTTGCCCTCCTATTCTGGTTTGATTACTGCAATGTTTTATTTTCCTTCTCTTTTTTTGTGCATATATGGTAAACCAAGATCTCAGTTTTCTCCCCAAAATTTTCATAGCTATTTTTGCTCATAGATGAACTTTAAGATAGTTTTGTTTTATGTAGTTTTTTAAATTAAGTTTTAGTTAAATGTCACTAATTACCTAGATTAGGCTTTGGAAAATTGGCATATATATAGTGCTAGGTTTCTACCGTTTTCACATTTTTTTTTTTTTTTCTGTTTGAGACAAGGTCTCATTCTGTCACCCAGGCTTGAGTACAGTGGCATATTCACAGATCACTGCAGCCTCGACCTCCCAGGCTCAAGTGATCCTCCCACCACAGCCTACCAAGTAGTTCAGACTTCAGGCGTCTGCCACTACACATGGCTAATTTTTGTGTTTTCTTTGTTGTTGTTTGTTTGTTTGTTGTTTTGTGTTTCGTAGAAACAGGATTTCCTCATGTTGCTCAGACTGGTCTTGAACTCCTGAGCTCAAGAGATCTGCCCACCTCAGCCTCCTTTGGGACAGGATTACAGGTGTGAGCCATCGTGTCCAGCCTTACATGATTCTTTAAGCAAGTTTATTTCTCTAAAATTTAGACAATCAGGCCAGGCACGGTGACTCACGCCTGTAATCCCAGCACTCTGGGAGGCCGAGACGGGTGGATCACGAGGTCAGGAGATCGAGACCATCCTGACTAACACGGTGAAACCCCGTCTCTACTAAAAATACAAAAACTAGCCGGGCGAGGTGGCGGGCGCCTGTAGTCCCGGCCACACGGGAGGCTGAGGCAGGAGAATGGCGTGAACCCAGGAGGCGGAGCTTGCAGTGAGTGGAGATCGCGCCACCGCACTCTAGCCTGGGCGACAGAGTGAGACTCCGTCTCAAAAAAAAAAAATATTAGACAATCATATCATTTATAAATAATGATAAATTTATACCATCCTTTCTAGTATTTATCATATTTATTTTGATTTGGAGACAAATTGCGTTGGCTAACTCTGAAAAGACAATAGTAAAAAATAACAATTGCATTGATATCTTGCTTGTGATTTAATGAGAATGTGTCTAATTTTTCCATATCAAGCATAATGTCAGTTGGTAGTTATGAATAAACAAATACTTCTATGTATGGGGATATAGGAAAGAATTTATTCTTAAATATGTAAGAAAGTTTTAATTTCATAAATATGTAAATATTCCATTTTATTTTACTAATTCTGACTTCTGTATTCAGCTCTAATGTTTTCTTATATACAAGGAGTATGAGGGAAGCAACATGGATTTTTAAAACTTAGTTTATTTACATTGTTCAAGCCCATCTACTACAATGATGCTTCTTTTAGCACTTAAAAATCACGCAGAGTGCTTATTAGAACATAGATTCCTGTCCCCTCATCTCCTGAAATTCTTGTTCGTTAGGTCTGGCTCAAGTGTTGCATTTCAGACAAACTTTCAGGTGATGGTGCTGCTACTGGTCTATAGACAAACTTAAAATAGCACTGTACTAATTAACAGGTGACTCACTCAAGGTGCTCTTGAGCAAGCAGGCCCAGAATGTCTGTATGACTTGCCGTCTAAGCCTTCCTCATCTCATTTCACCTGCTGCTGTATTCAAAAGCCTCCTACATTTCACTAAAATCCTCTGTCTCAGTGAATCCTTCCATATGACACATAATTAGCACTTACATCATGCACATATACTTTTTTTCATTTTAATGTGTTACATGGATAAAACCCTCCTTGATCAGCAGTAGTGGGATCTTCTTGGTTGTTCTAATCACTGGTATTCAGGCAGCAAGTATCAGTGCCCTAGGGGTACCTCAACATGCCTTCTCTTTTTCTTTCACAATAATAAAATATTTGGCTGAGTCCATGGAAGTCAGAAATAAATAGAACATTTTTGAGCCTCCGTTGCAGCTAAGATTAGTTCTGTCATCAATGGGATTTAGGAGGAGGTAGAGTATGGCACTTTCCCGGAACCTTCCTTACCAGACAGCTCCCAAACACCCATTTCTCCCATTCTCCCTTTCCTCCATTTGGTGGCCTGGCATGAGTTAGCATACCTGGCACCATAAAGTTAAGGCCACACACAAGAAGCAAGTAGAAGGAGTCCAGGTCCCTGTCACCATGGAAAGCTGTGCCCTGGACCACCTGTCTAGAGCTCTACAAGAAAGAAGTACTCATTTCTCTCCTGTTTAGGCGATTGTTAGTTTGGGTTTTCTGTCATTTGCAGCTGAAACTAATCTTGTTTTGTTTTGTTTTGTTTGTTTGAGGCTGGAAAGCAGTGGCTCAATCGATCTCAGCTCACTGCAACCTCCGCCTTACAGATACCTGCCTCAGCCTCCCAAGTAGTTGGAACTACAGGCATGCATCACCATGCCTGGCTAATTTTCTTTGTATCTTTAGTAGGGACAGGGTTTCCCCATGTTGGTCAGGCTGGTCTCCAACTCCTGACCTCAAATGATCCGCCCGCCTCAGCCTTCTAAAGTGCTGGGATTACAGGCGTGAGCTGCCGCGCCCAGCCAGCTGAACCTAATCTTAACTAAATCACTGGGGCAATTAGAAGAGGTATCTAAAAACTTAAGTCTCAGCAAAGAAACCCTTTGTTCTAACCTGATGAACTCCACCTGTCTCGTTTTTGTGGTTACAGGATTGTAAACATTCAGATCCTGTCAATGCCTTCAAACATCTAATTGACCAAGACATGCTCTCATAAATACAATAATTTAGTACATTCTGTTTCTGCTGCCACATGGTACCTAATATGCTTGTGTACATAATTACATAATTATATGCTTATAAACCCTCTAAGCAAATACATTTATGTACTTATCATTAACCTAAAACATTTCTCTCCTGATAGGTATTACTCATCATTTCCACATCTGTTACATGATTCTTTTTAAATTTCTTCTCCTACCATATGCCTTCTCCACCAAAAACCAAAACAATCATGTAGACATTTATAGCCATATTTCTATATATTTAAGTTCAATCTCATGATGTCCTCTCTCAATTTTTTCACAATTTGTGATTATTAAGTAACATATTAACCAAGAATTCATGTTCAAAGGAAATGAATCCTCATTAAAGTATAATTGCGTATGTATGTGTGAATAAAAAAATGATAGACTTCAGGTTACAATTTGATCAGAAGCTTTGATAAGAGAATAATCTGTAGATATAAGTACTTAAGTGATAAGTTGAAATTGTTCTTTTTTTTTTCCGTTTTGGTGACCACGGAGATACTATAAGCAAAAGAACACCATCAGAGATTAGCTAGGGATAGCAGTGATATTATTTGGTCTTAAATCTACATATTCTCTATTTTTTCTTAGCATTATAATCAATTTCTGTGTTTATGTTTCATGATAAAGGCAAGTGGATTTTTGTAATATTTAACTATTTATAATAAAGTTTTTGCTGTGTCTCCCGAGACTGGACCATTCATCCATGAAGCTTGAGTGACTAGAAGGTTTGTTAGACTTGTTCATTATAGGAACATGTGCTTGCTCACTTGTCATTAAATGTGTTAGTTGTGTGCTAAAGCCTACTCACACCAGCCTGCAAAAGCCAGTGAGGAATATATCTTCCCAACCCTGCTTTCAGTGACGTCATGTTATTAGCTTGAAATCAGCCAGAGTAGGAATATTATTGACACCACCGAAATAGGCAAATACTAAAAATCACAGCTCTTTTCTTACCCTAGAGAGCTGGTTGTAAAATATTTACCAGCACACTACTAAAATATTTGTTTTAAGAAATTTAATTTGCCACTTAAGCTGTAAATGAACTCCCTAAATTTGTGTTAGTTAATTTACTGTTCTACCTACTATGTATTTCTTATTAAGCATGGAACATTTTGATTCACTCTTATACATATGGAAAAATTAAACTCTGGCAGAGTTTATTCAAAAATTTGTCTTTGTACTTATACTTGCTTTTTCAGTTTCCCTATTTCCTTATTTAATTTTTGTCCACTTGATATATAAAAACAGATGGATGTATGTTTAAATATTCCCACTAATGGTTTTGTCAGTTTCATATTTTAAAGGTATCATTTAGCTTATAGAAATTATTAATACTATATTTCTGTTGTGTATTCTACCCTTAATCAATATAAAATGATTCTTCCATTTAATGATTTTTTTCTCAATTTCTACTTTGATACTAATAATGCCACTTTTCCTTTGTTTTACTCTCACACATAACTTTATTTTCACCTTTTTATTAACAAGTTGTATTTGGACGTGATTTTTGGACTCAATATGAAGATCTTTATCATTTAAATTCAAGTTACTTGTATGTATTAAGGAATGGATATACATGGTTTTCCTTTTTTTGTAAATATTTTATGCTTTTTTGCTGTTTTTTAAAAAATTATTTACTATGTTGTGTTAGAATCCTTGCTTTTTTCCCCTTTTGGTGATTTGACATTTTTTATTTTGTTAATGGTTAAACTACACTGTCCATATTTTAATTTTTTATATTATGGACCAATCTTTGATTGCCTAGAATAATTTTAAGAAGTATATGTGATAAACTAGAAAATTTTTTGCAGCTAACACTCCAAAATAAGATTCCCTCTCCATTATAGGGTTGCCAGCAATTAGGAAGCAAAACACTCACAGCCCAATTAATAAACAGGCATAGGATATGAACAGAAAGAAATACAAATGATCTTTAAACACATGAAAACATATTTGCCTTTCTTTCTTTTTTTGCTTTTTGAGATAGGGTCTTGCTATGTTGCCTAGGCTGGAGTGCCATGGATATTCACAGGTGTGATCATAGCGCACTATCACCTCCAACTCCTGGCTTTAAGTGATCCTCTCACCTTACCTTCCTGAGTAGCTAGGACTACAAGCCGGTGCAGCTGCTCCGTCATCTAACCGTTTTTGTTTTTGTTTTCGTTTTCATCATTTTGAATTTCTTTGTCTTTTTAAGTTCTGGGAAAATTTCTTGAACATGTTTCCTAATTCCCTGAATCAATGTTTTATCATATTTCATTTGCTTTTATTTCTTCTTATTGTTTATAATTTAGCAGCTGTGATTTGCATTTCCAAGAACTCTTTCCTACTCTCAATTATTTTCCTTTTCATGGTTATGTGTCATAGTTTTATCAATGTATTGTCTTTATCAATCTTGTTGAAAGCATACATTAGAATTTTCCAAACTTCTTATTTCTTTAGGAACAACTTATTGTGATGATTCAGATTGGCTGCAGCTGTTCAAAATGTTGTATCTGTTTCTATATCTGATTTTCTCTGATCATCCTAAAGAAGAGATCCTAGTTATATTGCTAATAATAATAGCTAGTGTTTATTGTGCATTTATTATAAGACAAGGTTTGTGCTAAAGGATTCACACATGCCATTTAAGTAATCTTCACAACAGCTGGATGCTAAATATTACTATCCTCATGTCCTATGACTACTACAAGTTCTCCACCCTTTCACAAGAATAAGGTTACTTCACAGAGTATTCTGGGCACATCCCAATCTACCTCCCTGCAAGAAATGAGCTACTGAACTGAAAGGGGAGTGCTTCATTCCTTGCAGGTGGGTAGACTGTTATGTGCATTTCCCCCACCTGTGTAGAAGATCTATTTTCCCAGCTACTACCTCCAAGTCAAAAGTGTTCTGGTATCCACAGCTACATTCCAGTTAGCTTTAGCTTTGCAGACAATTAGCTTGGTAGTTCTACTTTGGTCTTCCAGATAATCCCAGCCACAGTAAGTAACTTTTACGTGTCCTTCATAGACTTATGTTTAAAAGGCAATACTACATGTTTACCAAACTTAAGCTGTAAATGAACTCCCTAAATTTGTGTTAATTAATTTACCGTTCTATCTGCTATGTATTTCTTATTAAGCATGGAACATTTTGATTCACTCTTATATATATTTACCAAACTGATATGAGCTCTATAAATAATTCATATCACTCAAGTGTTGGAACCAATTCTCCCTTGCCTCTCTACATGGATTTCTGTTGCAAAGTCTTAGATCTAGAACAAGTAATGTTACAGTCATTGTGTTTTTCACGTGGCTTAGAGGTCCAAATTCTCTGGAAATATAGTGATACAGAGGGAGCTATGGCAGGATATTTGTATACTATGTCCCTGTAGCAGCATGAAGGTAGCTGGGCCATTATCCCATTTCTTTGCCTCACACAGTTGCCCTCATTAGCAGTAAGCCATAGTGGGGTCCCTACTCTTTTCCTGACACTGCTGTCCTTACCATGTGTAAACCTAAATGCAAGCCAGATTGGGGGATGAACCAACTGGGCAGGTGTTTGAGCTACCAATATACAAGGAGGTTATATTAGTTACCCACCACTGCATAACAGATCACCCCAAAACTTAGTGGCTAAAAATCATAGTTATTTACGATTATTTATGTGCCTTCTGGGTAGTGGGGATGGCATCTACGCTGGGTTAGATGGCTGGCTCTGTTCATCTTGGCTGGGTTTGCCTTAAGTCTGTGGATCAGCTGACGGGGCAACTCTGCTCCACTTGTTTCTTATTCTCTTTGGCCCAGTGGGCTAGCAGGGTGAAGGCAGAAATGCAAAAGGAAATGCAGAAAGATTCATGGTCTCCTACGGCCTAAGCTCAGAACAGGCACACTGCACTCTGCCCAAGTATCACTGGCCACGAGTCCTATAATTAGTTCAAAATCAAGGGAAGGGAAGACAGTCCACTAACATCGAGGGCTTGAAAAGAATGTAGTTGCAGGAAGTGGTAAGGAATTCGGATCAATAATACAACCTAATCCAGGAAATGTATTACCAAGACCTCCTTTAAAAGGAGTACTGTATGTGTTTGGAAGGAATTCTTTGTTAAGAAACTTAAAGTTTGAGATAAAACCCCCAAAGGATTTGTATGCTTAAAACCAGTTGATCACGGGCAGAACGCGGTGGCTCATGCCTGTAATCCAGCACTTTGGGAGGCTGAGGCAGATGGATTACGAGGTCAGGAGTTCAAGACCAGCCTGGCCAAGATGGTGAAACCCCATCTCTACTGAAAATACAAAAAAAAACAAAATTAGCCGGGCGTGGTGGCAGGTGCCTGTAATCCCAGCTACCTGGGAGGTTGAGGCAGGAGAATCCCTTGAACCTGGGCAGCAGAGGTTGCAGTGAGCTGAGATCTTGCCACTGCACTCCAGCCTGGGCGACAGAGTGAGACTCTGTCTCAAACAACAACAACAAAAACTAATTGATCACCAAACTACTGTTCAAGAAATAATGTTAGGTTAACCAAGGCACTTTGTTTTAGAGCAGGATATGTGAGTTTGGACCAGAGCCAAATGCTTGGAAGGAGAGAAAAGAGACTGTGCTGCTACCATTCTCTGTCTTTTATTCATGGGGTGTTCACTCTCTTCTATAAATAGATGCTTAATAGAAATTCAGTTTAATGGGGCAGAATATTTCCGCACAGCGAAGGGCACCTGCATATTCTGTTCCAGCCCTAGCTAGAGGAAGCCTCCCTGTAGAAAGTGCTGGACTCATCTGGGCCCATATAGACTTCCTGGAACCCATCTTGCCTCCAGCCCTTCCTGCGTGAAGTGGAGAATGTCAGTGTTGTTCTTGAAGGATACGCTCTTATTTACTTTCAAGTTAAACTTGTTTTTCACATGTGGTGTGCATTAAGTTGGGACAGCCCTCCCCACGATTGTGTGGCACCTGCAGTCTATTTTGTGGCAATTTCTCAAAGTCTGTACAACAGATAGGTTTTTTTGTTTTGCTGTGTAATCCACATGGTAACCGATGTTTCAGCCAAAGTTTACCCTGGAAAGAGAAACCTCCTGAATATGTAGACTAGGGCATCTTTAATCCAGAGAATTGGCTACCCACAGAAATAAAAAAGCTAAGACATCAAAATGTGGCCATTAAAGCAACCTAAATATTAGCAACATCAGGAAGCCTCTACTATGCTCAAGCTGTAGGGACCGAAGGAGGAGAGGGTAGCATAAGGGCACAAGGTCACCAGAGGGTGCCTGCTGTCATGCTGTGCCTGATTACCTGGATCCCTCCTTCCCCTCCCGCTGCAGCTGCTGGAAGAACACTTCCCAAGCAGAGGGAGCCTGGCTTCTTTAGCGCCCCCAACTGGCTGAACCCAGCTGTCAACAGCAGCCATGGAGCCTGGGAAACTAGATTTATAGCCAGCCCCAGTCAGTACCCAAAAAGAGTAGGAAGAGGTTAAAGGAAGGACTGACAGGCAAACAGGCCCACAGCTGGCAAGCTCCTTCTCCCCATGTGAAGCACTTTTAAAAGCCTAGTGCTCTCCCCAAGATTTATATGAATGAGGAGACTGGTTTGGCTCCAAACTCCCTTCCACTGAATATGTCAGGTTTAAGGATCATCTCAGCATCATAAAGGTGCTATTCTTATTAACCCAGATAAAAACTTTTCTTAATTTTCACTAAACAAAACAAAAAAGAAAAGTTACAAGACATTCATGAACATATCTGACTCTATGAAGGTATACAGGAACAGAGAGATTTGCATTAAGAGTAATACAAAAACTTTTCAAATGCTATCAGACAATCTTGTGCTTAAAAAAAAAAAAAAAAAAAAGTCCCACTGTCATTTCTGCAGATTGGGCTCCTATTTTCTTCCATCTCATTCAACCTTCATCTCTATTCTCTTTCTCTCTCTCTCTTTTTCTTCATCTTCACTTTGCTGCATTCCTCACAAGGTCAAAAAATTAAAAAACAAAACAACAGCCATACTTACTGCCTCCCCTGACCCCTTGTCTTTGTGTGTTTGTATGTGTGTTTTAGATCTCTTAAATCTCTCCTCCCAACTGAGTCCCCAGACTTACCTTTGCACATCCAAGGCCTTGGGCTGAAGTTTTGAAAATGATATTGGAAGGTTCTCATAAGGGCAGAATGGTTAGGGGGTTCCTCTGTCCCCACTCGCCCTGGAGAGCTGTATCCTGCCTGGTTTAACATTTATCTCTGATTTTTCATTTTCAACGAAGCATTTTTACTAAAGTTGCATGATAATAAGCCAGGACAGGGTTGGCAGATGCTTATCATGCACATCCAACTTCTACATGAGAGTTACATGTACAGTGAGCAGAGTTCTCACTTCACTGTGTGGTTAAATCTGAAAGATGACTAGTAATAATCTTCTAGACCCTTCCTGCAGGCAGTATAACAACCACCTCTTTAAACAACAACATGCTGGCTGCTTGCTGATACAATGAAGCTTATCCTGACATAAGTGGCTAGTACAAGAAGCTAATTGCTCCTTTCCTCTAGTGGACATGAGAGAACTAACCAAAACTGCAGTCAGTTACCTGGTGTTACAGCTGGTTGCACTGTCTGCCGCTTGCCAGATGCATAGAGCTACGAGGAGATTAGCTGGTGGGACTGGTCGGAAATAGAGGAAATTATGATTTAGGTGTACATGAAATATCTGTGGGAAATTGAGGCTGAGCATTCTTACTGTAGAATGTCGTAGGTAATCTGAACACTCTTTCTCTAGTATAACCCTTTGTTTTATTGTTTCATAACCCTTTTTATATTTTGCAATAAAAGCTTTCAGGCTGGGGGTGGTCTCTCACGCCTATAATCCCAGCACTTTGGAAGGCCGAGGTGGGTGTATCACCTGAGGTCAGGAGTTCAAGACCAGCCTGGCCAACATGGTGAAACCATGTCTCTACTAAAAATACAAAAATTAGCCAGGTGTGGTGGTGCACGCTTGTAATCCCAGCTACTCAGGAGGCTGAGGCAGGAGAATCGTTGAACCCTGGAGGGGGAGGTTGCAGTGAGCCGAGATCGCACCATTGCTCTCCAGCCTGGGCGACAAAAGCAAAACTCTGTCTCAAAAAAAAAAAAAAAAAAAAAAAAAAGCTTTCAATAGCAATGACATTTTAAAAATGAATATGTATGTTTTGGATAATTTTACTTAACATTTCTCCTCTCTTTCTTTTTTTTTTTCTTTGAGACAGAGTCTCACTCTGTCACCCAGGCTGGAGCGCAATGGAGCAATCTCTGCTTACTGCAACCTCTGCCTCCCGGGTTCAAGTGATTCTCCTGCCTCAGCATCCTGAGTAGCTGGGACTACAGGTGCCCATCACCACGCCTGGCTAAGTTTTATATTTTTGGTAGAGAAGAGGTTTCACCATATTGGCTGGTCTCGAATTCCTGACTTTGTGATCTGCCTGCCTTGGCCTCCCAAATTCCTGGGATTACAGACGTGAGCCACTGCGCCTGGCCTCCTCCCTTTCTTTACATTGTCCCTTTCTTCACAAATTATCTCCAAAAATAATTGCTTTTTTTTTTTTTTTTTTTTTAAAGTCTATCTACTTGTGTTTTGGCTTTATTTAGCTACAGGCAGTGAGGAGTGTTAATTAATCAAAAGAGCCTCCTCTCTTGAGTTTGCTCAGCAAATCTAGAGCCATACAGTGTTAAGCAACTACAACTATGTGACGCCGGCGAATTTCTGCCAGACATTTTTGCAAGTCATTATAGATTTGTAAAGGCCTGTATTATTTGCTTTTCTATTCTAAGGCTAGAAAACCAAGTTCGTGAAACTCTCCAATGCACTACCTATAGTTTGGGTGAATTCCTCTTTGCTCAAGAAACCCCAAATTTGACAGCTCCTGGCCTGCTAAGGAGTAAGCTTGCTTACTACCTGAGGCTGGGATTTTGAAAGCCATAGAATAAGACCAAGCCAGTTTTCCTGTAAGGGCTTTTTCAGCATTGATTCTACATGAAAGTACAACTCTGGTTCCTTAATAGTGAACTTGTTATGCTTGAATGCAGAGAATTAGTCACGAGTATGGTACATCAGGTTTAGCCTTAGTTGCACAAATAATGTTCCATTTTTTCTCTAGTAAAGGCAAGAGATATTCTCGCTGAACATATGCAAATAATCATATTGCCATGAAAAATAAGAATGCTCAGTGAAAGTATTTTTCTCTTTTGAATATGCTTTCTTATTTAGCCAAGCAGAAAGTTACAGATAAAATAAAAAGAAAGAAAAGGGGCTTCCATGTATACATATGAGCAGAATATAGAATATACATATAATGCCAATAATATTTCCAATAAACCCAGTACAAGTAAACATCTCTTATCAGTTCGTGTTATTCTAGGTAATTAATTCTTAGACCCCTGGATTTTGAATCATTAGTCTGTCACCTGTTTCTGGGCTAAAAAGAGTCCTGGAAATCTCCGTTCAGTCCTAGGGTATAGTCTGAAAGTTGTCTGTGTTGTCAGCTCAAAAGCCAGCAGCCACAGGCTCATCGTTGAAGGGTGTGGCCCTTCACATGAGGTTCGACACTGCTTTATGGAAGACGCAATTTTCATCTCATAGCTTATAACAGAACCTTCAGGAAAGCATTAGAGGACAAGAGAACTACTTGTAATGACACAACTAATTGGCTGTTGTTAATTTATTACAATAACCAATACAACTAGAATGAAGGAGAATTATGTCCTTTATTGTGGTTACTGTTACTATTTCATAAGGAAGTGATCGTTATGTCTCCTGAAGATAAAAATATATCATGGACAGTGAAGGTATTGATAATTTTCCAGGGCTTTCTTTTCCATTCTGGAAAGTGCACAATCTCTGAAACATTGATATTAAATACATTTTACCAATATTAAGTATCCTCTGATTTGACAACTCTTTTCATGAAATTCTTAGGGCAATTTTGAGCTAATTAAGAAACACGGCCAGGCATGGTGGTGCACACCTGTAGTCTCAGCTACTTAGGAGGCTGGAAGGATCACTTGAACCTAGGAATCTGAATCCAGCTTTGGCAACATAGCGAGACCCCATCTCTTGCGGGGTGGGGAGAGAAATAAAAGCAACAGAAGAGAAATATGGAGTATAAAATGAGCCTAAATATTGACAATATTCTTCTTTTCATAAGATGAAAACACAAATCTTTGTGATTTTCCACAGTCCCTTCTTTGGGAGATCTCAAAGATAGTTTTATATGAAAAAAAATCCTAAAAAAATGTGCAGTTTCTTGATTTGACGACTCTTTTTTGACAACTTGATTTGACAACAAAAACCATGTTTTTGTTTTCCGAGTTTTTTTTATTTTATTTTTCAATTTTCTTTGAGACAGAGTCTCTCTGTCGCCCAGGCTGGAGAGCAGTGGCACGATCTCAGCTCACTGCAACCTCTGCTTCCTGGGTTCAAGTGATTCCTGTGCCTCAGCCTCCCAAGTGGCTGGGACTAGAGGTGTGTGCTACCATGCCCAGCTAAATTTTTTGTACTTCTGGTAGAAATGGGGTTTCACCATGTTGGCCAGGCTGGTCTTGAACTCCTGGCCTCAAGCGATCTGCCAGCCTCAGCCTCCCAAAGTGCTGAGATTATAGGCGTGAGCCACTACACCCAGCCTGTTTTCTGAGTTTAGAGTCTGATCTTGGGAAGACAAAAATCAAAAGAGTTATAAACTTGGTCACTTGACTTACCTACGATTATGGGAGCCTGAGAACAATAGCTTTAAACTGCAGCCCACCCCAGGAGTCCCGCTCTGTCGCCCAGGCTGGAGTGCAGTGGTGGGATCTTGGCTCACTGCAACCTCTACCTCCCGGGTTCAAGTGATTTTTCTGCCTCAGCCTCCCGAGTAGCTGGAATTACAGGCACCCACCACCACGCCTGGCTCAGTTTTTTTGTACTTTTCGTAGAGACGGGGTTTCACCATGTTGGCCAGGCTGGTCTCGAACTCCTGATCTCAGGTAATTCACCTGCCTTGGCCTCCCAAACTGCTAGGATTACAGGAGTGAGCCACCACACCTGGCTAAAAGCACAGTTTTTAACTACTAAAGTACAAAATAGAGCTTTTAAAAAAATCATCAGCACACTTCACATGAACATGCGTATAAGGATCTTGAAAGAAAATTGACAAGAATTGAGGAAAAGTGGATGGATAGTGGAAGGCAATGAAGAGGAATGTCCCTGGGATTGAGTGAGTGTGACGAGTATCTCTTACATTTATGTAGCACTCCCCCCAATCCCCTAAACAATTGCAAGTCTCCAGTCATGTGAGTTTTCTAATTTTTCTACATTTAATCATTTCTTTTCTTTTTTTTTTATTATACTTTAAGTTCCAGAGTACATGTGCATAGCGTGCAGGTTTGTTACATATGTATACTTGTGCCATGTTGGTGTGCTGCACCCATCAACTCGTCAGCACCCATCAATTCGTCATTCATTTAATCATTTCTAAAACAAGGTGCTGTTCTTATACGATGCTACCTTCCTGGTCAAGTTTGGTCTGGAGTAGGCACCTGGTCAAAGCTGCCTCAATTATAATATCCTGTCCATTTGGGCACAGGTAACTGGACCAGGTCCCAAAGTCCTCAAGAATTTCCAGTTAAAACTCAGAGAGCTTTAAGATTGTATTTCCATGGTGGAAGACACAAGATATAATATTAGGGAAACTGCGAGGCACTTTTCCTGTAATGGAGAGAAAGTCAGTGCTTACATCAGAGAATAAAACCAACACTCAGAGAAGCAGAAATGGATGACAAAGTGTCTTGGTGGAGGGACTTCCTTGTACATTTGTTCCTGAGGCCCAGCTACATCAGTGAATATCATGTGTTTGTGCTGGTTTAAACCTCCTTTAGGTTTCATGAACCAATACTTTCCCCTTTGAGCTTAAACTAGGTTTTTGTCACTTGCAAAGAACTACAAAAGGCACACTCTCTATTTGACAGATTATGTAGGATCACCTTGTTTAAAAATTTGAGTTTCAGGCCACACACAGTGGCTCACGTCTATAATCCCAGCACTTTGGGAGGCCGAGGTGTGTGGGTCGATCACCTGAGGTCAGGAGTTTGAGGCCAGCCTGGCCAACATAATGAAACCTCGTCTCTACTAAAAATACAAAAATTAGCCAGGTGTGGTGGCCCGTGCCTGTAGTCCCAGCTACTCGGGAGGCTGAGGCAGGAGAATCGCTTGAACCTGGGAGGCAGGGGTTGCAGTGAGCCAAGATCACGCCACTGCATTCCAGCCCGGGTGATAGAGCAAGACTCCATCTCAAAAGAAAAAAAAAAAATTGAGTTTCAATTATTGTTACACAATTTAGGCATCTCAGCTCCTCTTTATGACCTGCATGTTTCTAAAAGTCATACCTTTTAATTAGAACGCTATTTCTGTTAAATGGCTATCATGTTTGTGAAAAAGCTTATTTAAAAATTCATTGGAAATTTAAAAATCAAATAATGAAGTGGCTTATGGCATTCTTGTTCCTTCACATGAAAGATTCAGAGAATGTATGTCATCACACAACTACCATAAAAATGGACTATGCTGGGTTATAAAACAATGTTGTCAACACTTTAAGCGAGGTTTTCATGTCAGAGTGTCTGTCAGTGGAAAATCCTATAAATATTTTTCATAGGTAATTAGTTCTAAGGACATCTCTGTTAAAATATTTTTCTTCTTGTTTATTCACTTGATTTGCTTTATCATCACAATTCCTTATTTAAGGATAGGTGACAGGACTTCATGAAGACTTGTTAATAGAATATTATTTTGGTAGGTGGGGAAGAATATATGATATTTGGAATAGAGGGTGTCTGTGAAGGGCAACGTTAGAATTTGGCTTAAAGAGTTTAAGGAGATGCACCCTTTTGAATTTCTAAATTCGAATTCCTCAGTCTCTTGGGTACTCTGTGAAGCTAATTTATTATGAATGATGGACAGAGCTCCCATTTCCAGTTGCTCTCTTCACGGCAGTGACCAGGGAAGAACATAAATGGTCAGACAGTGCTGCTAAGATGAGGTTGCAGCACAAAAAGGCCCATTCCTCAGGCTGGCTCTGAGTCAACTCCAGCAACAGAGATGAGTTCTAAGGGTTCCTGCATGGTCCCCAGCCAGTAAGCTTTTACCAGGACTTTTCTAAAGATGCTGTGAGTTTGTTGGACACTGAGTAAGTAATAAAGAGTAAAGAAGTAACTTATTAAATAAGGATGATTGCATTCCTATTTCAGGCCTAATGTTAAATCGGAATTGGAGAAAACCCTGTTGGCAGATAGAAAAGTTTAAAATCTATTTCATTCCTGTTTTCCCTTTTTCTTTTTCTTTCTTTTTTTTTCTTTTTTTCTGCTCACTGCAAACTCCGCCTCCTGGGTTCATGCCATTCTCCTGCCAGCCTCCCAAGTAGCTGGGACTACAGGCTTCTGCCACCACGCTGGCTAATTTTTTGTATTTTTAGTAGAGACGGGGTTTCACCATGTCAGCCAGGATGGTCTCCATCTCCTGACCTCGTGATCCGCCTACCTCGGCCTCCCAAAGTGCTGGGATTACAGGTGTCAGCCACCACACCCGGCCCCCTTTTTCTTTGTTCTAACTAAAGATTTGCAGAATCCCTGACAGACTGTAACTACCTATGGCTCTTCTCCCCCTATTAATATTTTTTTAATCTAAAACCAGGGAACTATGGGATATTTGAAGTGGTTGGAGTGACCTCATTGACAGAAGTGTGCATCCCTGAGTTCCATAAAAATGCTTAGGGTCCCCAGAAAATCAGTCATCACCAGCCTTCCCCTCCCTCTATTATTTATGATGAGATTTAGGGTGATAAGCTGACTGGTTTCGGAAGGAGCCTGAAGAAAATATGGTGCTATTTGGTAGGCACTCATCTATAACATTGTTATAGAAGCATTCACTTTTGAGTCAGGCTTGGTATGCTCTTTGGGTCAGTAACATTTCAACAACCTTGTATGAGTGCGAGAAATGCCCAACATCTCTCTCTTCGGTTTCCAGGGTCTCTGAAAGATCATGACCTCAGGGCAAGGGACCATGATGTTGGTAATATCTTTAGTGCCTAAACCGAAACTTGTATATTTAATCTTTAATAGTTGGGACCCTATGTGTTCTTACACATTCGATGAAATGTCTTATTATTAAGAAATACCTGTCATATTCATTCCAAATAGAAGCAATCTAAATGTAAAATGTGATAAATATTAGCTTTCATAACTAAACTTCCATAAGTAAAACTTACTGTTGTTTTGGAGGTGAGAATTACCGTATTGGCATATTGGTAGCTTTTAAATCAGGATTTTAGTGTTTGTCACTGTTTATTATTATTATTATTATTATTATTATTATTATTATTATACTTTCAGTTCCGGGATACATGTATAGAACATGCAGGTTTGTTACATAGGTATACATGTGCATGGTGGTTTGCTGCACCCATCAACCCGTCATCTACATTAGGTATTTCTCCTAATGCTATCCCTCCACTAGTCCTCCATCCCCCTACAGGCCCTGGTGTGTGATGTTCCCCTCCCTGTGTCCACATGTTCTCATTGTTCAACTGCCACTTATGAGTGAGAACACGTGGTGTTTGGTTTTCTGTTCCTGTTTTAGTTTGCTGAGAATGATGGTTTCCAGCTTCATCCATGTCCCTGCAAAGGACATGATCTCATTCTTTTTTATGGCTGCATAGTATTTCATGGTATATATGTGCCACATTTTCTTTATCCAGTCTATCACTGATGTTATTTGGGTTGGTTTAAAGTCTTTGCTATTGTGAATCGTGCTGCAATAAACATACGTGTGCATGTGTCTTTATAGCAGAATGACTTTAATCCTTTGGGTATATACCCAATAATGGGATTGCTGGGTCAAATGGTATTTCTGGTTCTAGATCCTTGAGGAATCACCACACTGTCTTCCACAATAGTTGAACAAATTTACACTCCCACCAACATGTCACTGTTATTTTTAATCAACCCAGTGCTACAATTATGCATCATATCCCTTCTACATTTAAGGCAGTTTGTTTCATGGTGAGATTGTTGAGATTGTTGTTTTGATCCTTGGTATCATCCTTAACCCAAATAGAAGTGACTTCTGAGTGTTCTGTTGTTTTCAATTTTCTGATTAACAGAAAAATACCATACAAGTATTATCTTTTGGCTTTTACTTCTATGCATTCATGTGTTTAGTTGACTTGTTGTGCTTTAATGGCAGGACATCAGAGGGTTTCACATGTGCGTTGATATAAGGATTGCATTTCACATTAAGAAGCCAAGTTCAACAAATACAAATTAAGTTTCAGTGGATTCAACGTCATTTTCAGATTGAAAAATAAACAAATGAATAGTCTGTGAGAGAAGAGGTAACTACAGTTCAAAAGATTAGAAAAAATATGTTCTATGTTAAAACATTTCTGGAGATGATTTTAATTATCTCTATGGGTTCCTTTTGACCCCCAGAATCTTGTCTTCAGGGACATAAACATTTCCTGCCAATGTGCAGTACTATGGATGTGGAAGGTATAGCTGGCTTTTTAGGTCTTTGTTGTTTCTCAGTTAATTAGAAATAATTTTCTTGTATCTTTCACCTAAAATGAAGGTTCTAAAAAGCTGTCACAGTGAAAAGGCCTGAGATGTCCTGATTTTTTTCAATAAAATGATATCAGCTTGTTTATTTGTTGTTTCTTTTTCATAAAATTAGAAGAAATAAGATATAGACAACTTACAATCTGCTATTTAGCCTTTTAGATGTTAGAATTTTGGGTGTATAGATGTTTCATTTAATTGTATGTTATATTAAAACATTTTACTAAATTTTCTCTTTTCCTTTTCAATTCACTCTGCTTATAAATCCAAGGTATTTATTATATAAGGCCTCAAATATCCCGAAAGCAAATAAAAATATAAGAAAACATGTGGTATCACTTTATTATCATTTCTTATAGGATTATTTGCCTGTAATCATTATTAAGAAATATGAGTTATTTCTTTAAGTAATTACATCATTCATTCTAAAATGGCATCCCCTTTGTTTGCATAATAAGCTATCTCAAAATTTTATGGCTTAAAACAAAAACTTTCATTATATCTTATGAGTTTTGGGGGTCACAAACTTCAGCAGTTTGGCTGGGTGATTCTTCTGTTCCACATGGCGTCAAGGAAGGTCACTCAGTGGTGTTGAGTTGATGGTCTGAGGGTCCTCGACTGCTTCACTTATATAACTGGTGTCTTGGTTCACCTGGAACTGTTGACCAGAGTACCTATGTGTGGCCTTGCCAACGCGGTGGCCTCAGCATAGTTGGTCTTTACTCATGGCTGCTCTGATAGCAAGTGTTCCATTGATCAAGACAGAAACTCTGAGATTTCATGACTTGGCATTGGAAGTCACACAGCCTCACATCTGACTTGTATTGGTTGAAGTAGTTACAAGCTCATTCAGATTCAAGTGGAGGGGACACAGATGCCATTACTCCATGGAAGGGGCGTCCAATAATTTGCAGTCATGTTTTGAAATGGCCAAACCCTTCCCTCTAATGTCTAAAATATTTTTTCTCTTTCCATGTAGACTCCTAGAAATGGTGCAGTTCTATGAAATCATTTGGCTTTAAATTCACTTATGGTGGAGTTTATAATTTCATGACATATATATTTTCCCCT
This sequence comes from Macaca nemestrina, assembly GCF_043159975.1. Lineage (NCBI taxonomy): Eukaryota > Metazoa > Chordata > Mammalia > Primates > Cercopithecidae > Macaca > Macaca nemestrina. The sequence goes on from NC_092135.1 coordinate 66,200,096, forward strand.
AGTATTTCTTGCCGGAAATAAGAGTGCCAGTATCTGTGTTTATAATATATAAAGCTGGAAATAATAAGAACTGTCTTCAGAGGGAAAAAACTCATCCAATAATGGACTTTATGTTCTATTTCCATGATAAGATGCAGATTTCCTTTAAAAGCCAAAACATATAAAAATATAATTCCAGCTTATTAAATGTAATAGCCTAAGAAAAACATAGAAGTAGAATATCCTCGCAGTCCTGGTTTTTAATTTTATTGCAAATATAAATATTTTCTACTCGAAAGCATTTCCTCTCAGCATCTCTCTACAAATAACCAAGCAAGCATTGATTGACAGATTAGGCTTCTAATATTGCCTTCCCTTTTCCTAAGTGAGCTGTTCTACTTGCGTTTTTGACAGTTGAAAATGACTGCTTGCCAACATTGTCAATGATATGTTGAGTAAGAAATTGTGTTCTTCTCTATCATTTTCTAACCTCCCATTTTTCTTCTTTTCTTTTTCTCTTCACATCCATCGTTCTTATTGAGATGAAATGATCAAAAATGATTAGAAATTGTTTTCCCTCGATCAGGTCCATTTATCCTGCGCTTAGTTTTTCTCAATTTATTTTTTTAAGAATATAAAAGATGGTATGACTCTGCTTGCCAATTCCCACAATGACACCGTACTTTCCTATCTAATCAACTCTGCCAGTGACAATCCCACCCATTCCACAGGGCCTGCGTCCCATTCACCCTTACTCTATTTGGAAGAAGAGCCATAGAACATCATCACGACATTCTGGCAACAGAGAACTAGGTGGCCCTCTGGGACATGACACAGGATTCCAAATGCTGAATTATAGCAGAGTATTGTAGTAGAGTGAACCCTGGACTGGAATCCAAGATGCTTGGCTTATCATCCTGAGAAAATACCTGAAGATAACATTACTCCTATGTCTCAATCCCTGTGGTTCAGGGGGGACTGCAGTCATTCATCTCTTAGATCCAGAGCTAGGCACTTGGCCCTGGCTTGGCTAAGCAGCATATCTCATGCCCCTGGCACAGTTCAAGGGTGAGCATATTCCAAGTAAATATAATAAAAATTAGACTTTGGACTTTCGCTACAGCTACATAAAAAGAAGTAATTTCTCTCTACTGAGATTGTTAAACAAAACATAAATCTTGAGCTTCTGGTGGCCATATTTGCCATCACTAAAGAAAACCTGCTGTGAATTAAGTCAATTAGAAGAAGGCAGAGGTAACAAAAAGATATATTCTTCATTCAATTGAGCACTGCCTGAATTCAGAACTACTCCCCTGACTTTTCAGCTGTAATCTATACTTGTACCCTTTGATTCTATTTGTAAGTAATTCTTAAACAGGCAAAACTCACTCATAGTGATAGGAATTAGATCAGTGTTTGCCAGAAGTAGTGAGAGGTTATTGACAGAAAAGATGTACAGCACGATTTTATTAAAAAAACCAGTTGACTGCACACATGTAGGTCTGATTCTGGACTCTCTATTCCATCCAAAGGATCTATATATCTATCCTTACCTCACTACTATACTACCTTGATTATTGTAGCTCTAAAATGTCTTGAAATTATTTTGGCAATTCTAGGTGCTTTGGATTTCTGTAAAAATTTTAGAATTAGCTTGTCAATTTGGACAGAATTGACTTCTTTTTTTTTTTTTTTCAGATGGAGTCTTGCTCTGTTACCCAGGCCAGGCTGGAGTGCAGTGGCATGATCTCGGCTCACTGTAACCTCTGCCTCCCAGATTCAAGCAATTCTTGTGCCTCTGCTTCCCTAGTAGCTGGGATTACAGGCATGTGCCACCACACCTGGCTAATTTTTGTGATTTTAATAGAGACAGGGTTTCCCCATGTTGGCCAGGCTGGTCTTGAACTCCTGGCCTCAAGTGATCCGCCTGCCTTGGCTTCCCAAAGTGCTGGGATTATAGACTTGAGCCACCATGCTTTAGCCTGAAGAGAATTGACATCCTAGCAATATTGAGTCTTCCAATCCATAACCCCATAGTATTACCTCTCCATTTATTTAGTCTTTAATTTCTTTTGGCAATATTTTATAGTTTTCAGTACACTGATCTTGAACATATTTTTAGTAAATGCACCCCAAGTATTTTAGGGTTTTGATGCTACTGTAAATGATACCTTGTAAAATTTCAAATTTCAGGTGTTGCTAGTATATAGAAATGCAGTTGATTTTCTTATATTCATATTGTCCTACAACAATGCTGATTTCATTTATTAATGCTGTCTGTGATAAAGATACTCTTCTTTCTTTTAATATGTATGTTTTTAAATTTGTCTTGGCTTCAGTACAACATTGAATAGAAATAGTGAGGACAGACAGATTTGCCTTGTTGTTGATCCTAGGAGGAAAGCGTTCAGTGTTTCACCATTAATTATGTCGTTAGCTGTAGAGTTTTCAGATACCTTTTATTAAATTGAGGAAAATTCCTCTTATTCCTGGTTTGCAAAGAATTTGTGGGTTTTGTTGTTGTTGTTTTATCATGTTTTGTTTTATTTTATCATAAGTGGGTATTGAATTTTATCAAGTACCTTTCCTGGATATGTTGAGATAAACATATGGTTTTTCTCCTTTATGTGTCAATATGGTGGCTTACATTGGTTTTTTAAAATGTCTAAATACTAAATTATACATTTTATTACATATTTAATAATTCTACATTATATATTTTCTTAAAACAAGGACATTATATCTATAGTACAGTTACCAAAATTAGGAAACTAATATCGACAATACATCTAATTTACATGCCTTTTTGTATTTAAATTTTTGTGTTGTCCTTTTCTGTGTCTGGGATTCAATCCAAGATTACATTTTTGTGTTGACCATTATATCTCTTTAGTCTCCTTTAACCTCTAATAGTTCTATAGTCTTTGTTTTTTTGTCTTTGATACTTTCAGAGAGTATTGAGCATTATTAGTCAGTTATTTTTAAAAATGTCCCTCAATTTAGATTTGTCTGATGTTTTCTCTTGATTTTCTCAGTAAGCATTTTTGGCAGAATGTCAAAGAAGGAATGTTATGTCCGTCTCAGTCATTGTTTCAGGAGGTACATGTCAATTTGTCCTATTAATGGCGATACCCCTGATCACTGCTAGGTTTCTCCACTCTAAAGTTATGGCTTCCCCTATGTGATTAATTTGTGTCTTACAGGGAAGGTAGTCTGAGACTCTGTAAATATCCTGTTTCTCACCATGCTTTTGCCCACAAATTTTATCATCCATTGATAATTTTTGCCTGAAAAAATTATTACTGTGATGGCTGCCAATTGATTATTTTCTAATTTACATGATTCCTTCTACATTTATTGCAGTGTTTGGTATTCTACCATAAGAGAGAGCTTTCCCTTCTCTCCTGTTTTTATTTTTTAATTCATACATACATATATCAAATATAATATCTTATTTGGATAGTTTCCATTGCCCTGTCTTCAAGTATACTTATTCTTTTCTTTTTCTGCAGCATCCAATATATAATAGTAAATCCATCTGGTGAGTTTTTCATTTTGGATATTTTAACCTTCAACTTTAGAAATTTGACCAGGCTAATTTTTATAGTGTCCATGTCTTTCCTCATCCTATACATGCACTTCTTAAATTTTGAATTATGATAATTAGAGCTGATTTGAAGTCACTTTCTATTCATTTCATTGTCTCTGTTATATCTGGGTCTGATTCTATTAACTGATTATCTCCTGGTTATGGGTCACATTTTCCTGCTTCCTCACAGTTCCTAGTAAATTTTTATCTTATACCTTCTACTATGAATGTCATCTTATTGAGTGTAAGAATTTTCTCTTTGTTTGAGGAAGGTTAGGTTTTCATCCTTATGAATAGTTAATTTATTGCAGAGTCTCTTGATCTTTTATTTTATTTTATTTTTTAAGAGACAGAGTCTCACTCTGTTGCCCACACTGGACTTGAACTCCTGAGCTCAAGTGGTCATCCTACCACAGCCTCCTGATCCCTTGATCTTTTTTTGTGTGTTTCTGCTTTTGTTTTTGTTTTAAGACGGAGTCTCACTCTGTAGCCCAGGCTGGAGCGCAGTGGCGTGATCTCGGCTCACTGCAACCTCCACCTCCCGGGTTAAAGCAGTTCTCCCTGCCTCAGCCTCCCGAATAGCTGTGATTACAGGCACCTGCCAACACACCCGGCTAATTTTTTTGTATTATTTAGTAGAGACAGGGTTTTACCATGTTGGCCAAGACCACCATGTTGGTCTTGAACTCCTGACCTCAGGTGATCCGCCCGCCTTGGCCTCCCAAAGTACTGGAATTATAGGCATCAGCCACTGTGCCCTGCCTCTCTTGATCCTTTAGAGGTCTGTTTTAAAGCTTTGGTAGGGCACGTGTACAGTAACCTATACTGTAGTGGTTATTTCCCCCGGTCTTAAAGCAAGGCCTTTCTGGAGTCTCTACTAAATGCCCAGTTTTTCAAGGAAGTCTCTTCAGTCTGGCTTAAGCACAGATCTGGAATGTCTTTCAGTTCTGTGGAAAGTTTAGTGGTTTTTCAGTTTAAAGTTCCCTAGTAGTTCTCTTTGCCTGGCCTCAGTGAGTCTCATTGTATGCATGGACACATTAATATTCAACCAAGATTCAAAGGGACTGCTCTGAAGCTGGAGTTTTTATTCAGTGTAGTTGCATGCCACAAATTCCAGCCACTTCAGCCTCCCTAAAATCTGTCCTTTTAGTTCAGTGAGACGCTGTGCTTTGCTTGGGTTTGCACTCTCTGTAAGAGGGCCTAGAGGGTGCCTCTATGTGACAAATCTAGGTAATGTAGGGTTTACCTTGCTTATTTACCTTCTTTCAGGGATACTGGTCCTGTACTGCCTGTAGTCCAGTATCTGAAGACAGTTGTTTCAGATCCTTCTCCCAGTTTTCTAGTGTTTTACCACAGGAGAACTAGTCCAGTACCAATACTCCATCATGGCAAAAGCATAAATTCTAAGGTTTTTAATTTTTAAAACAGGAATAATTTTTCCAAGAGATATCTTCTAACTTAAAAGAGTATTTACAAATGATTTTTAGATTACCAAAGGGATATTGAGGTAAACAAAAAATATAGGTGAGAAATCTCCAAGGTATTTAAATGCGGCTACCTTCATGCAGGTCAATGAAAAACAAAACTTTAAGACCCGAGTAGTAATTACGAGCTCATATCAACGTTTTTCATTGTATGTCTCTTCATTTTTTTTTTTTTTTTAAGATGGAGTCTTGCCCTGTCACCCATGCAATCTCAGTTCACAGCCACCTTCGCCTCCCGGGTTCAAGCAATTCTCCTGCCTCAGCCTCCTGAGTAGCTGAGATTATAGGCACCCACCACCATCCCCAGCTAATTTTTTTTGTATTTTTAGTGGAGAGGGGGTTTCGCCATGTTGGCCAGGCTGGTCTCGAAGTCCTGACCTCAGGTGATCCACCCACCTTGGCCTCCCAAAGCGCTGGGATTACAGGCGTGGGCCACCGCGCCCAGCCTGTCTCTCCCATTTTTAGGTGTACCTTCATCCTCCAAAGATAAGACATTCATCTGCAAAATATTCTTCTTCTAAAAATAGATTATTCCTTGAAGGGTTTATATTTGATTAGTTATTTGGAAAATGTTTAAATATACAAAATATGTCTTTCAAAATTCCTTAAGTGGAAATTGTATTAGCTAGATTATCACGTGAGTTCAAATAAATGTAAAATCTTTTCAGCTTCACTCTATCAATCTAATAATACTAGCAATAGTAATCATAATAATACCTAATACTTATATAGACTCTACCTGTGCCAGGGAGCCAAAATGCCTTACAAATGTTAACTTGTTTAGTAAATGATATCATTTGGCTCTGTGTCCCCACCCAAATCTCATCTCGAATCGTAATTCCCACTTGTCGAGGGAGGCACCTGGTGGGAAGTGATTGTACCATGGGGGCAATTTCTCCCATGCTGTTCTGATAGTAAGGGAGATCTGATGGTTTAAAAGTGGCAGATTCCCCTGTGTACTTCCGCTGTCCTGCCACTATGTAAGACGTGCCTTGCTTCCCCTTTGCTTTGCACCATGATTGTAAGTTTCCTGAGGCCTTCCCAGACACACTCCCCAGTGGAACTGTGAGTCAATTAAACCTTCCTTTCGGCCGGGCGCGGTGGCTCAAGCCTGTAATCCCAGCACTTTGGGAGGCCGAGACGGGCGGATCACAAGGTCAGGAGATCGAGACCATCCTGGCTAACCCGGTGAAACCCCGTCTCTACTAAAAAATACAAAAAACTAGCCGGGCGAGGTGGCAGGCGCCTGTAGTCCCAGCTACTCCGGAGGCTGAGGCAGGAGAATGGCGTGAACCCGGGAGGCGGAGCTTGCAGTGAGCTGAAATCCGGCCACTGCACTCCAGCCTGGGTGACAGAGCGAGACTCCGTCTCAAAAAAAAAAAAAAAAAAAAAACCTTCCTTTCTTTGTAAATTACCTAGTCTCAGGTGGTATCTTGATTGCAGTGTGAGAACAGACTAACACAATACACCCATGAGGTAAATACTTTAATTTATTCACTCTACAGATAAAGAAACAGAGCTGCAGAAAGATTAAGTAATTTTCCCAAGGTCACACAGCTAGAATGACTCTAATGTATTCGGAATAAATTTTGAAGAAGGTGCCTCTGTCCTAGCCAAAAATAAGACTTTATTAGATGATGTAATCATTTAAATTTACAATCCCTTTTGATTGCTGGCTCAAGTCCCAAACTCATAATCATATGTAAGGAAAATCTTGCCAGATAAAGTCAACTGAATCATTGCCTGCATTCATTGTATAAGACTCATATCATAAATATCTTGTAACCGAGACCAGAATTTAGGAGGAAAGTGGCCATTCACATCCCTGCTGTTACTTGGATTGAAAAACTCTTTGTCTCTCTTGCCAGCACCACAATAGTTTCATTTAAGACATTGTTCTTGTCTATTTAAATAAAACCAACATTCTGGGTTGTTTTGCTAAAAAAGATTTTATGTATTTTTTATAGGGTTGAAGGTTGAGAGACTTGGAAAGTGACTATGTTTTGAACTCTTGGTAGAAGACAGAACTAACTTTCAGCACATAAAATCAATCATAGAATTTGATGTATGTGGCCAGGCGTGGTGGCTCACGCCTGTAATCCCAGCACTTTGGGAAGCCGAGGCAGGTGGATCACGAGATCAGGAGTTCGACATCAGCCTGGCCAATATGGTCAAACCCCGTCTCTACTAAAAATACAAAAATCAGCCAGGCGTGGCGGCGCACGCCTGTAGTCGCAGCTACTCAGGAGACTGAGGCAGAAGAATTGCTTGAACCTGGGAGGCAGAGGTTGCAGTGAGCCAAGATCATGCCACTGCACTCCAGCCTGGGTGACAGAGCAAGACTCTGTCTCAAAAAAAGAAAAAAAAAGAATTTGATGTGTGTTAAAAGTCCACAGAGGACAATTGCTCATTTTATTTGGTTGAGAATCTACTGATGAAGATAGAAAGTAGCAACTAACAGAGGAGAAGAAAGTGTCCATTGAAACACAGGCATGCTAGTTGGAAAAAAGGGTGACCCAGTGTACTCACACCTTCCTCAGTTGGTGCAGCCTGAGTGGGTGAAATCCCTTAGGAGCCGAGCTGTGGTAGGGGAACATCACACACCGGGGCCTATCATGGGGAGGGGGGAGGGGGGAGGGATTGCATTGGGAGTTATACCTGATGTAAATGACGAGTTGATGGGTGCTGACGAGTTGATGGGTGCAGCACACCAACATGGCACAAGTATACATATGTAACAAACCTGCACGTTATGCACATGTACCCTAGAACTTAAAGTATAATAATAATAATAATAATAAAAGAAAGATCTATGAATTCTTCCAGCAACAGCAGAGACACTACAGACCTGATTTGTTAGGAATACCTAAGGGCATCTCTATAAGTGGCCTGAAACCCAGGGGTATGTATGGGGTAGTCAGCACTACTTCCTCAGGAATTCTCTTTCCTCTGAGTCCCTGGCTGGCATGGCTCAGAACATACATTGATTACATCAGAACTGAAATGCACTATTGCCTGAGCAACATGGCCTAAAATGATGGCACAATTATATCTCCTCTGGGTGGGATGATCTCCACTAAGCTCGTCTCTTTTAGAGCCTCTAAGCATTGAAAACAAATTGGTACCCTTTTTCCAACACATATGTCTAAAAATAAAAACGATATTAAGCCAGAACATACAAATGTTACATTTAGGGGAAAATAAATGATTTCTTTCTGGATTTTAAGATGGCAATGTTCTGATAAATTCATTGAAGTGGAACCTAGCTTCCTCTCTCTCTCTCTCTCTCTCTGACGCCCCATGCATGCATTTAGTCTGCCCATTCAGTGATCCAGCAAACTCAACAGCCAGTTCAAGTATGCAAAGTTTCTTCATATCTCATCTTTATTTTAGTTTTGAATTTGCTTACCAGATATTCTCAACAGTACACAAAATTGAATTGTTGTATGAATATGTAGATATAGCTGAGATAATAACGTTTACTTTTGTAAATTCTAGGGGAAAAACTTAAGATTTAAAAGAATTTCTGTAGTTATTTTAGCTTTTATCTTCATCAATGTCCTGTGACCGAAACCAGGATTTAGATGTCAGAGCAATAACAGGGTGGGGTTGAGTGAGGCTTAGCACACCTGACCTGAAAACATATTTTGATAAGCATTTCTTCTGGGAAACCAGAGAATTGAACAGTTCAAATTTTTGATATGGCAATGGGGAGGAAAATATCTAGTAGTGACTCATAATAGGTAGGTTACAGAGAACTGGAAAACATTACAGTAGAAGAGTGAGGAAGCAGTAAAACATTATTCATATTATATAAATCTGATGCATTTGTAAATTGTGACATGATTTATCTCTATGCAGAAATGAACATAATTTTATAATTATAAAATAAAGGAGTTACATTTCTAAGAAGAGCAAGCAAACTGAAATAAGTCAAATATTTCAGAACACTATCATTTAAGAAGTCATTTTGTGACAATAATGGAAATATTTTAAATTAACTACTATTTTCAAAAATCTAAGCCAAGAAAAAAAATTCTCATTGCAATTTTGAAGGTGGGTTAACTCATTTGGAAGTGGAACTATTTTTTGCCATGAATGTTAACACATATACCAAGTCTATTACGCATAGAACCATGTAGAGAAATCAGTTATTTGCAATGCAAATCAAACCTACCTAAATGAACTGAAAAACCTCATTTAGAATTTGGTAAACAAAAAAGTCAATATTTACAAATGTGCTGTTTATGTTAAGATCTTACAGGTGTGAAAATTGCTAATAAAAAGTATGACTTACTGGAATTTAAATACATCTTTAAAATTTTACTGCTTACTCAAAGTGTTTTAAAGTTACCTGTACTCTTTTAATCCCTGAATAAAATGTTCTTTCCTGGGCGCAGTGGCTCATGCCTATAATACCAGCACTTTGGGAGGCCGAGGCATGTGGATCACTTGAGGTCAGGAGTTTGAGACCAGCCTGGCCGACACAGTGAAACCCCACCTCTACTAAAAATACAAAAATTACTGGGCAACGGAGCAAGACTCCATCTCAAAAAAAAAAAAATTATCTGGGTATGGTGGTGGGCACCTGTAATCCCAGCTACTTGGGAGGCTGAAGTAGGAGAATCACTTGAACCTGGGAGGCAGAGGTTGCAGTGAGCCGAGATTGTGCCACTGCACTCCAGCCTGGGTGACAGAGCGAGACTCTGTCTCAAAAAAAAAAAAAAAATTTCTTGGCAGGTGGACAGGTCCCATCTGCTAATTTACCAGTTAATTGGGTGTCTTGCCAATTGGAGTACTTTTTTTTAAATTTTTAATTTTAGTGGGTACATAGTAGATGCATATATTTATGGGGTACATAAAATATTTTGATATGGGCATGCAGTGTGTAATAATCACACCATGAAAAATGGTTAACCCATCCCCTCAAGCATTTATCCTTTGTGTTACAAACAATCCAATTATACCCTTTTAGTTATTTTTAAATTTACACTTGGCCGGGCGCGGTGGCTCAAGCCTGTAATCCCAGCACTTTGGGAGGCCGAGGCGGGCGGATCACAAGGTCAGGAGATCGAGACCACAGTGAAACCCCGTCTCTACTAAAAATACAAAAAAAAAAAAAATTAGCCGGGCGCGGTGGCGGGCGCCTGTAGTCCCAACTACTCAGGAGGCTGAGGCAGGAGAATGGCGGGAACCCGGGAGGCGGAGCTTGCAGTGAGCCGAGATCGCGCCACTGCACTCCAGCCTGGGCAACAGCGTGAGACTCCGTCTCAAAAAAATAAATAAATAAAAATTAAAAAAAAAAAAATAAATAAATAAATAAATAAATTTACACTTAAATCATTTTGACTACTCACCCCACTGTGCTATTGAATACTAGGTCTTACTCATTCTTTCCAATTATTATATATATATTTTACTCATTAGCCATCCCTGTCTCCTCCTCACTTCTCCACTTCCCTCCCCAGCCTCTGGTAACCATCCTTCTACTCTCTAGCTCCATGAGTTCAACTGTTTTGATTTTTAGCTTCCCCGAATAAATGAGAACATGTGATATTTATCTTTCTGTGTTTGGCTCATTTCACTTAACATAACGACCTTGAGTTCAACCCATGTTGTTGCAAATGACAGGATCTCATTCTTTTTATGGCTGACTATTACTCCATTGTGTATATTACCACACTTTAAAAATCCTCTCATCTGTTGATGAACACTTAGGTTGCTTCCAAATGTTGTCTGTTGTGAACAGTGCTGCAGCAAACATGGGAGTGCAGACATCTCTTCGATATGCTCATTTCCCTCATTTGGGTGTATACCCAGCAGCAGGATTGCTAGATCATATGATAGCTCTATTTTTAGTTTCTGGAGGAACCTCCAAACTCTTCTCCATAGTGGTTGTGCTAATTTATGTCACCACAGTGTATGAAGGTTCCCTTTTCTCCACATCCTCGCCAGCCTTTGTTATTGTCTGTCTTTTGGATACAAGCTATTTTATTTGGGGTGAGATGATATCTCACTGTAGTTTTGATTTGCATTTCTCTGATGATGTTGAGCACCTTTTCATATGTCTGTCATTTGTATGTCTTCTTTTGAGAGATGTCTATTCAAATCTTTGGCCCATTTTAAAAATCAGATTATTATACTTTTTCCTATAGAGTTGTTTTAGCTCCTTATATATTCTGGTTGTTAATCCCTTGTGAAATGGGTGGTTTGCAAATATTTTCTCCCATTCTGTGGGTTGTTTCTTTACTTTGTTGATTGTTTCCTTCGCTGTGCAGAAGTTTTTTAACTTGATGTGATCCCATTTGTCCATTTTGCTTTGGTTGCCTGTGCATGTTGGGAATTACTTCAGCATTTTTTTCCCAGTCCAATGTCCTGGAGAGTTTCTGAAATGTTTTCTTGTAGTAGTTTCATAGTTTGAGGTATTAGAGTTAAGTCTTTGTGATGGTTAATATTGAGTGTCAACTTGATTGGATTGAAAGATGCAAAGTATTATTCCTGGGTGTGTCTGTCAGGGTGTTGCCACAGGAAATTAACATTTGAGTTAGTGGACTGGGAGAGGCAGACTCACCCTCAGTATGGGTGGACACCATCTAATCAGCTGCCAGAGCAGCTAGAATAAAGCAGGCAGGAGAAGATGGAAGAGCAGGCTTGCTGAGTTTTCTGGCCTCCACATTTCTCTCATGCTGGATGCTTCCTGCCCTCAAACATCAGACTCCAAGTTCTTCAGCTTTTGGACTCTTAGACTTACATCAATGATTTGTTAGTGGCTTTCGGGCCTTTGGCCACCGTCTGAAGGCTGGACTGTCAGCTTTCCTACTTGTGAGGTTTTGGGACTCAGACTGATCCACCACTGGCTTCCTTGCTCCTCAACTAACAGACAGCCTGTTGTGAGACTTTACCTTGTGATCGTGTGAGTCAATTCTCCTTAATAAACTCCCTTTCATATATGCATGTATCCTATTCTGTCTCTCTAGAGAACCCTAATACAGTTATTAATCCACTTTGATTTGATTTTTGTATATTTTGAGAGATAGGGGCCTAGTGTTTTCATACTTTTTCATATGGATGTCCAGTTTTCCCAGCACCATTTATTGAAGAGATTGTCCTTTTCCCAGTGTATGTTCTTGGCACCTTTATTGAAAATGAGTTCACCGTAGGGGTGTGGATTTTTTTTCCAGATTCTGTATTCTGTTCCATTGGTCCATGTGTCTGTTTTATGCTAATACCATGCCGTTTTGTTTACAATATAGCTCTGTAGTATAATCTGAAGTCAGGTAATGTGATTCCCCCCGTTTGTTCTTTGTGCTTAGGGTAACTTTGGCTATCCTGGGTCTTTTGTGGTTCCACATAAATTTTAGGATTTTTTTTTTTCTATTTCTTTGAAGAATGTCATTGGTATTTTGCTAGGGATTGCATTGAATCTGTAGATTGCTTTGGGTAGTATGAACATTTTAACAATATTCATACGTCTAATCCATCGACATGGAATATCTTTTCAAGGTCCTCTTCAATTTCTTTCATCAGAGTTTTATAGGTTTCATTGTAGAGAATTTTCACTTCTTTGGTTAATTCCTAGGTACTGTATTTTATTTGTAGCTATTATAAATGGTATTACTATCTTGATTTCTTTTCCAGATTGTTCACTATTGGCATATAGAAATGCTATGGATTTTTGTATGTTGATTTTGTGTTCTTCAACTTTATTGAATTTGATGATCAGTTCTAAGAGATTTTTGGCAGTCTTCAGGTTTTTCCAAATATGAGATTATATCATCTGCAAACGAGGATAATTTGACTTCTTCCTTTCCAATTTGAATGCTTGCTTTTTTTTTTTTTTTTTTTTTTCGCTCTGTCACCCAGGTTATCTCTATTCACTGCAACCTCTGCCTCCTGGGTTCAAGTGATTCTCCTGCCTCAGCCTTCTGAATAGCTGGGATTACAGGCATGTGCCACCACACCTGGCTAATTTTTGTGCTTGGATGCTCTTTATTTCTTTTTCTTGTCTAATTTCTCTAGCTAGGACTTCCAGTACTATGTTGAATAACAGTGGTAAAAGTGGGCAACCTTGCTGTATTCCTGATTTTAGAAGAGAAGCTTTCAGTTTTCCCTCATTCAATGTGATACTAGCTGTGGGTCTGTTGTATATGGTTTCTATTATGTTGAGGTATGTTCCATCTATACTCAGATTTTTGAGGGATTTTATCATGAAGTGGTGTTGAATTTTATCAAATGCTTTTTCAGCATGAATTGAGATGATTATATTGATTTGTCCTTCATTCTGTTGATATGATGTATCACACTGATTGATTTGCATATGTTGTACCCATTTTATCTCTGGGATAAATCCCACTTGGTCATGATGAATGATGTTTTCAATGTATTGTTGAATTTGGTTGTGGTATTTTGTTGAAGATTTCTGCATCAATATTCATTGAATGTATTGGTCTGTAGTTTTCTTTTCTTGATATGGTATCAGGGTAATACTGCCTTCATAGAATGAGTTTGGAATTATTCTCTTCTCTATTTTTCAGAAAAGTTTGAGTAGGATTGATATTAGTTCTTCATTAAATGTTTGGTAGAATTCAGTAGTGAAGCCATTGGGTCTTGGGGCTTTTCTTTACTGGAACACTTTTAATTATGGCTTTGATCTTGTTACTTGTTATTGGTCTGTTTGGGTTTTGGATTTCTTCATGGTTCAATCTCAGTAGGTTGTATGCATCTAGGAATTTATCCATTTCCTCTAGATTTTCCAATTTATTGGCATATAGTTCCTCATAGTAGCCACTAATGATACTTTAAATTTCTACAGTATCAGTTGTAATGTCTCCCTTTTCATCTCTGATTTTATTTATTTGAGACTCTGTTTTTTTTTTTTTTTTCTTTGTTAGTCTGGCTAAAGATTTGTCAATTTTATCTTTTCAAAAAAATTGCTTTTTGTTTCATTGATCTTTTATATTGTTTCTTCATTTCAAATTCATTTATTTCTACTCTGATCTTTATTATTTTTTACATAATTTTTGGTTTTGTTTGCTCTTGCTTTTCTAGTTCTTTAATATGCACCATTAGGTTGTTTATTTAAATTTCTTCTTCTTTTTTGATGTAGGTGCTTAGAGCTATAAATGTTTCTCTTAGCACTGCTTTTGCGGTATCCCATAGGTTTTAGTATGTTGTGTTTCCATTATTATTTGTTTCAAGAAATTTTTCCACTTCCTTCTTAATTTCTTCATTGACCCACTGGTTATTCAGGAGCATATTGTTTAATTTCCATGTGTTTACATAGTTTCAAAAATTCGTCTTGTTATTGATTTCCAGTTTCATTCCATTGTGGCCAGCAAAGAGGCTTGACATTATTTCAATTTTTTGAATGTTTTAAGACTTGTTTCGTGACCTAATATATGGTCTATTCTTGAGACTAATCCATGTGCTGAGGAGAAGAATGTGTATTCTGCAACTGTTGGCTGAAATATTCTGTAAATATCTATTAGGTCTATTTGTTCTATAGTGCATATTAAGTCTGATGTTTCTTTGTTGATTTTTCTGTCTGAAAGAGCTGTCTAATGCTGAAAGTGGGGTGTTAAAGTCTCCAGCTATTATTGTATTGAGGTCTATTTCTTTAGCTGTAATAATATTTGCTTTATATATCTGGGAACTCCAGTGCTGAGTGCATGCATATTATCTCCTCTTGCTGGATAGACCCCTTTATCATTATATAATGATGTTCTTTGTCTCTTCTTACTGTTTTGGTTTTGAAATCTATTTTATCTGATATAAATATAGCTACTCCTGCCTCTTTTTTTGGTTTCTATTGACATGGAATTTTTTTTCATCCCTTTATTTTCAGTCTATGTGTATCTTTATAGGTGAAGTGTGTTTCTTGTAGGCAACAGATCATAGGGTCTTTTTCTCATTCATTCAGCCACTCTATGTCTTTCAGTTGGAGAGTTTAGTCCATTTACATTCAATGTTATTATTGATAAGTAGGGACCTACTTCTGTCATTTTGTTATTTGTTTTCTGATTGTTTTGTGGTCTTTTCTTTCTTCTTCCCTTCCTTCTTGTCTTCCTTTTAGTGAAGGTGATATTCTCTGGTGACAGGAGTTAACTTCTTGCTTTTTGTGTGTGTGTATCCATTGTACAGTTTTCAGCCTTAGGTTGCCATGAGACTTGCAAATACTATCTTATAACCCATTATTTTAAACCAATGGCAACTTAACATTTGTTGTATAAACAAATAAGAAAAAACCAAAACCAAACAAAACAGAAACTCTGTACTTTAACTTCATCCCCTCACCTTTTAGTTCTTTCCTGTTTCTCTTTAGGTCTTCTTATATCTTGAAAACTTGTCATAGTTACTATTTTTTATTGGTTCATCATTTAGTCTTTCTACTTAGGAGTAGTTTATACAAAATTACAGTGTTATAATATTCTGTATTTTTCTTTTTCGTTTTTGTTTCTCTTTTTTTTTTTTTTTTGAGACAGAGACTTGCTCTGTCACAGAGGCTGGAGTACAGTGGTATGATCTCAGCTAACTGCAACCTCCGCCTCCTGGGTTCAAGCAATTCTCCTGTTTCAGCCTCTTGAGTAGCTGGGACTACAGGCGCATGCCACCATGCCCAGCTAATTTTTTGTTTTTTTAGTAGACACGGGGTTTCACTGTTTTAGCCAGGGTAGTCTCGATCTCCTGACCTTGTGATCTGCCCGCCTTGGCCTGCCAAAGTGCTGGGATTACAGGCGTGAGCCACCACACTTGGTCTGTGTTTTTCTTTAAGCTCAATATTACCAGTACGTTTTGTACCTTCAGATTGTGTTTGTTTGTTTGCTTGTTTTGAGACAGGGTCTCACTCTGTTACCCAGGCTTGAGTGCAGTGGTGTGATTACAGTTCACTGCAGCCTTGCCCTGCTGGGCTTGAGTGATCTTCCCACCTCAGCCTCTTGAGTTTCTGGGACCACAGGCACACACCACCACACCCAGCTAATTTTTGTATTTCTTGAAGAGATCGGGTTTTGTCATATTGCCCAGGCTGGTCTCAAACTCCTGTTCTCAAGCAATCCACCCACCTTGGCCTCCCAAAGTGTTGGGACCATAGGTATGAGCCACTGTGCCTTGCCCAGATGATTTCTTATTGCTCATTGACATTTTTTTTTTTTTTTTTTTTTTTCACATTGAAGACCTCCCTTTACAATTTCTTGTAAGATAGTTCTGGTGTTGATGAAATCCTTCAGGTTTTGTTTGTCTGGTAACGTCTTTATTTCTCCTTCGTGTTTGAAGGATATTTCCCCCAAATATACTATTCTAAGGTAAAAGGTTTTTTTCTTTAATGCTTTAAGTATGTTATTCCACTCTTTCCTGGCCTATAAACTTTTCACTGGAAAGTCTGATGCCAGATGTATTGGAGCTCCATTGTATACTGATTCTTTTCTCTTGCTGCTTTTAGGATCCTTTCTTTATCCTTGACTTTGGGCGTTTGATTATTAAATGCCTCAAGGTAGTCTTCTTTGGGTCAGATCTACTTGGTGTTTTATAACCTTCTTATATTTGAATGTTGGTATCTTTCTCTAGGTTTAGGAAGTTCTTATTCCTTTGAATAAACTTTCTATCCCTTCCTCTTTCTCTACCTCCTCTTTAAGCCCAATAACTCTTAGATTTGTCCTTTTGAGGCTATTTTCTAGATCTTGTAGGCATGCTTCATTCTTTTTTATTCTTTTTTTCTTTTGTCTCCTCTGACTATGTATTTTCAAGTGGTCTGCCTTCAAGTTCACTAATTCTTTCTTCTTCTTGATCAATTCTGCTATTAAAAGACCTGATGCATCCTTCAGTATGTCAATTGCATTTTTCAGCTCCAGAATTTCTGCTTGATTCTTTTTAATCTCTTTGTTAAATTTATCTGATAGAATTCTGAATTCCTTCTCTGTTATCTTGAATTTCATTGCATTTCTCCAAAATAGAAATTTTGAACTATCGGAAAGGCCACATATCTTTGATTCTCCAGAATTGGTTCCTGGTGCCTTATTTAGTTTGTTTGGTGAGGTCCTATTTTCCTGGACGGTCTTGATGCTTGTGGATGTTTGTAAGTGTCAGTTAGGTATTTACTGTAGTCTTCACAGTCTGGGCTTGTTTGTGTCTGTCTTCTTGGCAAGGCTTTCCAGGTACTCCAAGCAAGTTGGGCCCCAACCCCAATAACACTATGGTTCCTGCAGACTCACAGAGGTACCACCTTGGTGACCTTGGATAAAATTCAGAAGAATAATCTGGATTACCATGCAGAGACTTTTGTTTTCTTCCCTGACTCTTTCCCAAACAAATGGAGTCTCTCTCTCTCTCTCTCTCTCTCTCTCTCTCTCTGCTGAGCCACTTGAAACTGCGGGTGTGGTGATATAAGCACCCCTGTTGCTACCACTGCTGGGACTATACTTCATCAGACCTGAAGCCAGCACAGCACTGAGTCTTCCCCAAGGCCCACTGTAACCACTGCCTGGCTACCACCTACGTTCACTCAAGGCCCCAGGGCTCTGTAATCAGCAGGTGGTAAAGCCAGGCAGGTTTGTGCCCTTCCCTTGAAGGCAACAAGTTCCCCAAGGCCTTGGGCAGGTCCAGAGATGCTGTCTGAGAGCTAGAGATTGGAGTCAAGAACCTTAGGATTTTGCCTGATGTTCTTTTGTACTGCAGCTAAGCACTCAAACCAGAGTTTTGAGTGCCATTTTTTCTGGCACTCAAACCAGAAAAAATCCTTCTTGCTCTTCCTTCCCGTTTCCACAGGCAGAGGAGCATCTCCCTGTGGCCACTGCCACCATGGGTCCACAGGTGGGGGGGGTATTCTGCCACACCACTGCACATGTTCACTTAAAGCCCAAGGGCTCTTCAGTCAGTTTGTAGCGAATGCTACAAGGGCCAGGACTCACCCTTCAGGGTAATAGGCTACCCTCATGCCCTGGGCAGGCCCTGAAATGCTGTCCAAGAGCCTAAACCTGGACTCAAGGACTGCAAGAGCCTGCTTATTTCTCTACGCTGCTCTGGCTGTGCTGGTACCCAAGGTACAAGACAAAGTTCCCTTTACTTTCCCTCTGCTTTTCTCAAATGGAAGGAGTCTAAAGGAGTTTTTCACTGTAGCTACCACACCTGGAAATGTGCCAGGCCACACCTGAACTCTGCACATTTTCAAAGCCCAAGGCCCATAGCGTGCTACTCCAGTGTTGTTGCTGGTTATTCAGGACCCAAGGGCTCTTTAGTCAGCAGGTGATGAATCCTTCCAGGACTGAGTCCTTCCCTTCAAGGCAATGGGTTCCCATTTTTCCAGTGGGTTCCCAGAGTGTGTCTATAAATGTCCACAATTTAGGGTCTGGAATGGGGGAGTGCCTCACAACTCTGCCCAGTGCTCTATCCTACTGTGGCTGAGCTGGTATCCAAGATACAAGATGAAGTCCTGTTTACTCTTTTATTTCCTCCCCTTAAGCAAAAGGAAGGAGTCACTTTCATTGCTGTGAGCTGCACTGCTTAGGGTTGAAGAAAGAGTGGCACAAGCACTCTTTTAGCTGTTCCAGCTGGCGATGTGCCAGGTCACCCTAGTCCTCTGCTCTGAGCCCAGCTCAACAGTAGGAGTTGCTTAGGAATTGCAGGCCTCGTGTCCTAGACTGTCTTTCAAGTTTACCTAAGACCCAAGAGCACTTTGGCCTATGGTGGCAAGGCTTGTCAAGAAACTCAAGTTCTGACCACCATGATGGGCAGTTCCCCTCTGGCTAGGTCTGGTCCAAATGTCCCATCCTTGAACAGGTGCTGGCTGAACCCAGCATGGCCTTTTTTTCTTCTATGACAGGGCAGCAGTGAGTTCAATGTAAAGTCCTCCAGTTGCTGCGCTCTCCCTCCTCCAAGTGCACAGACTGTGCCCCCTGCACAGCTGCTGCCCGGGGATGGGGGAGGGGTGGTGTTGGTGATTCAAGACTGTCTCTCCAACTCTCTTTAATGCCTCTTTTAGTGATATGAAATTAAAACCAGGTACTATGATTCCTCACCTTATTTTTGGCTCTTGTGATGGTGCTTTTCTGTGTGCAGATAGTTGTTAAAATTTGGTGTTCCTGCAGAGGAGGCAAAGGGCATAGGCTTCTATTCTGCCAGCTTGTTCTGCCTCCTGGAGTATTTCTAAATGTGAGCTATTTATACAAAAGCTCAGGGGTGAGCTATTAGACTGTAGCTGCCTGTGTTCTTTATCTGTGCTGTTTAATATGGTAGCCACTAGCCACATGTGTTGAACACTTGAAATGTGGCACATGCAACTGAGAAACTGAAAATTTAATTTTACTTAATTTTAAGTAATTTTAATTCTAGTTAATTTTAAATAATTTAAATTTAAATAGCACATGTGACTAGTAGCTACTGTATTGGGCAGATACAGTATTGGTCTTAATTATTCCTTATGAAATAAATTAACCAAACTTCATTTCTAGAGTGAATATTTTTTCCTGAACTCTGAGTTTAAATGTCAATTTAATAGACTCCTCTTTAAAAAAAACAAAACAAAGCAAAACACTCCATCTGACATTTTTTTAAAAAAACTAAAAAGATGTGTTTTTGTTCTTTTATCAAAACAAAAGCTTGCTATAAACTTGAGAACCAGATATTTTTGCTGGATGAGCCTAACCCTTCAGCCATTCCCTCTCCCACAGTGTGGCTTTTATAAGTTAAACATTTGCAGTGGTAACATAAATAATTTCTCTCCAAAATTAACACACACTGAATTTTGAGTGCAGAGAGACAGTCTCCGCACTCCACCCCTCCTCAACCCATCTTTCTGTCAACATGACCTGTCTCACCGAGCTGTTCTATGAATTGATTCATTTATGAAATGTGCTTTTCTGCTCGTAAAAAGAAGACCTTACTGTGTAGAGAAATGGAAAATTAAAAATAAATGTGAACTCATATGATTTCTTTAGACTATCTCTTTGATAACTTGCCTTCAACTAAAACAGGACTGAGTTTGGTTAATAGTCTTATCCAACAGACTCCAGTTTTTGTCTCATCCCAACAGCTAAATATATATATAAAGCTCAATCATCTTTATAGGAGATATTTTAATTGACCGCAGGGCCGCAGTTTTACCCACAGTTATTTTTAGCAGCACGTTCATATTGGGCAATTGTATTCTCTGCCACAAGAACTAAAGTTAGGTGCCAAAGATTCATTTCTCTTCTCTGACACTCACTGGGCACCCATTCTCTAAAATTGGTTTTTGAATGTCTGACCACTCAGAAATAAATCCAATGGCCAAATATAATTTTGAGGTCATTGAAGTGAATCTGCAAAGAAAAATGATTCATTTTTGATTCTGTGATAAAAAGGCTAAGATATTTCATTTGGAAAATACTATATTTAGAAAGTCTAATTTGTACAACTTGTGATCAAAAGGTCTTTTAATAAACTATTGACATACCTGGGTTTTAGTAAACATACTTTAAAAACTGAGTCTGGAAGAACGTGTTTGAGAACAATTACAATTCAAATTTAGTTAGTGGTTTGTACAATGAAGTATTTTCCACTCCGACGAAAACTTGGCTGCTAGCTTTAAAAAGAATATGATATTTTCCCCCAAACTTGCTAATACAGTGGTTTGAGAGATGTGCCATGACTATAATAATAATTTATTCAAGAATACAAAGCTATGCAAGTCTATATACAGTCTAGAAAAGTATCATGCAAAATCATGTTTAATTTAAAATGCCTGCTACTGAAGAAGGAAAGTCATATATCAGAAATGTACCAAGGGGATATGTAAGTAAACAAACGCTATGAAATTCAGGCTGATGCCTTAGGAGTTTTCTCCAGTGGGTTTGAATATTAAAAAGAATTATGCACTGAAGGAAGTATATTTGTTCCAAAAGTTAATAACAGTGCATCACTGGCTTGGTTTCTAAGTCCAAAATGAGATTGATTAAATCTTTCATCCATACAATATGGTAAGGACAAGTGCATGAGAAACACATAGATATACATTATTTATTTCTATTGTACTTAGCACAGTGGGATCTGTGCCCTTTAAAAATTAACTACTTAGACACTGAGATGGGTAATTTGAAGTCAGTGATGGATTTCTTATACAGTATGTTTCCTGTCTTCACCAAAGAAGTGATAGGAATAAAGGGACTCAAATAATAGCAAGAATTTTGCCTAAGGGGTAAAATAAGCTTCCTAAATGAAGGAATGAGGTATGAAAACAATTCCCTGATAATTAGTACAATCTCTGTTCCTAAAATATTTTAAAAATAGGGTATTCCTCATTTATCTGGTAGTGGTGCCTTAAATGTAGCTTCTTTGGAAATATGGTCCCTACCTCAACTAAGGTTGTGAGTTGCGTGCATGTGCCCGTAAGTCTGGGATGCAGCTGTTTCTTTCTATCCATGCATATTAGTACTGTGTACCTTGCTTTGCAACTGAGCCAAAAGAGCTCCATATTCATTCGTTGGATCAAATGAATGAATGCAGAAACAAAGAAGTTAGTTTTTATTGCTACATAACAAAAATACCCCATATTTAGCAGCTTAAAACACAGACATTTACTATCTCATAGTTTGTGCAGGTCAGGAATTCAGGAGTGGCTAGCTGGGTGGTTCTAGCTGAAGGTACATCATGACATTGTAGTCAAGGTGTTGGGCTGTGGTCATCTGAAGGCTTGACTGGGGCTCTAGGATCAGCTTCAAGATGGCACACTCATGTGGCTCTAGGCAGGAGGCCTCAGTCTCTTCTGGTAATTGGCAGGAAACTTCATTCACGAGCATCCTCACCACATGTATCAAGCTGCCTCTAGAGCAAGTGATCCACAAAAGCAACTTAGAAGACATAATGTGTTTTATGACCTAGTCTTGGAAGTCATGCTCTGTCATTATGCAACATTCTTTTGGTTATGCAAGTAAGCCCTGTTCAGTGTGGGAGTGGACTGACTACACAACGGGCATGAATACCAGGAGGTGGGGATCTTTAGTTTTCTTGGAGTCTGGCTGCCATAGAAGGGTTATTGGAACAGCCAATAAAGTTATATGTTATAGGTCTATAGTGAATCTCAGCTTGAAAGTGAGTTATAAGTTGTGTGCTTATCTGTTAGATGAATCCTTTCCCACCCACTATCCTGGCTGCCCTTCCTTTTCCATTCTGGATGTGGCTCTAGGCAAATTTGTGAGGTTGCTACTCAGTATCTTCCTTTACATACTTTAATTTGGCATACACATCCCTTTCTCCCCCATCACTGAAGGCATTCCATGGCAATGCTCCTCTTATAGATTATTTCTACCAAAATGTACTTGTTCTTTCATTTTTCAAGGCAGCTAATCAAATCTCAATTTCTGATTAATAGGTACCAATAAGCTAATGTGCTACACCATTCAGTAACAGAAGAGCCATTTTAAGAAATGTCATGAGGATGGACTGTGAAATTAGGCTATCTGAGTTCAAATGACCTCTCTAGCTGTATAGTTGCTATGTCCTTCATGCAAGTTTCTTAAATTATTTTTGCCTTGTCCGTAAAATAGAGGTGATCATAGAAGCTATATGGTAGGCTCTGACCAAGCCTATGGCATTGAAACCTCAAGTAAGCCCAATGATATAGTAAGAAACAGAACACAGGAGTGTGTAAACGTGGCCCAATAAGAATTTTCTCCAATAGTGATGAAGTGGGCCCTGGAGAGCTGATAGGGCCCCTCCCACAGCTGAAATGGTATGAAGGTAGTGAGCCTGTAATTCTGGGTCTCTCTGACCTTGTGGAGTTTTTACATTGTTCAAACTGAATGTAATTCTTTATTCTAGAAACAAACAAACAAAAAAAATGTACCCCCCAAGTCCACTTATGTCCTCTGCATGCCTTTTTGGTGGTTTGATTCCTATTTTATCTTTGTGGATAGAGCCTTGTTTCTAGTCCTTGATAATTCCATGGGCTGAGCAATGCTCATAAATGTCATAACACACATGGAGTGATGAAGGTCATAGTTGTAGAGGGGGTGGAGCAATGCCCAGAGATTTATCTTGGGAGCATGCAAATCTCTAAAGAATCTCAGTGGAGCAAGACCCACTGTGCATGACTGGCTATAACAAGGGCCTCAAGAGGTATTGAGGTAGTTGGAAGCATAGACTAAGGCCTTTCAACTGTAGGAGTATGGGAATCACAGGGACACTTATTAAGGAGCAGGAGGTAAACACAATGAAGAAAGAGGTGGAGATCTCAAAATGAGATGTACGTGGAATTAAGCCAGAGGAAGTGGAACTGTGTGAGGAAAAATGAGAAGGAGCCAGAATGCCAGAGTAGAGGAGTAAAGGGTGAGCCCAGAAGCAAATGGATCATGCTTAGAACACGAACTTGTCCTTAGAACAAGGAAGGCAGGAGGGCAGATCACGGGGTGAGGAAAGAAACCATGTTGCCAAGTGCCAGCCAGAGTAGCCAAATGTGGACCTTCTGCTGCTCAAAGTGACTGTCCTTGCTCAAGCCAGGTAATAAGGAGGGTGTAACAGATGGGACAGGTGGAGGAGTTGTAGGAGGAAGTTTAGAAGAGGAGGAACTTTTTTACCCTGAAGGCAGCCCTCTGTAGATAGTTGACTACTCATCCTGGTATAGTTTTGGCCCTGTTTCTCCCTTGCATTTCCATTAAACATTACTTCAGTCCAGCTACTGCCCTTGCCAGAGTCTCAGATATGACATCATGTTACTGCTTCTGTCACCATGGGATTCTGAAAATATTTATTTGCAGCCCTCAGAGATGGAACATAAAATCAATAAACATTAGGCTCCATTACAGTCTCTGAAATATGTCACCATAAGAAATATGTGAAGAATTTGCTTTTTATTAAAGACAATGGAGAAAGTTAGACTACAGACTGGGTGTTCGATAATATTAAGTAATAATTATTCATCTTTTTAGGTATGACAATGATATTGTGGTTACCTTGGAAAATATTATTTGTGTCTAAAGTTCTAGAGGCCTAGTCTAGTGTCTGGATGCAATTTCACTAGAAGATCCCCATTTTGTAATTGTATTAGTCTGAAAACAGTCTGCTACTATAATTGAATAGCACAGACTGGGTAATTTATAAAGAAAAGAAGCTTATTAGACTCCCAGTTCTGGAGGATAGGAAGTCCAAGATGAAGGGTCTCCATCCAGTGAGGGCTTTCTTGCTGCCTCGTAACATGGTAGAAGGGCAAGCAAGCACATCGAAGACAGGGAGTGTGAGCGGGGGCTGCACTGATCCTTTCATCACGAGCCCATTTATATGATATGTAACCCACTCCTGCAGTAATAGCATTAACCCTTTCACGCGGGCAGAATCCTCCTGACCTAATCACCTCTCAAAGGCCTCACCTCTCACTACTGTTACAATGCCAATCACATTTCAACTGGAGTTTTGGTGGGGACAAGAAAACCATAGCATAATGATCTTTGTCTGCAAATTCTTTCCCATGGAGGTGACACCGTATGTTTGACACCCTCATACCAGCATAGCCCTCATCCGTATCCACTTATCTTGTCCTGCCTCACCCTCTAACTATCAAGATCTTGCCAATCTTCTAACTTCTGATGCTATTATCTGATGATGGCCTTGTTTCACTCCTTAGACCTGAAATTGGGCACTATATTTCTGGCTTCAACAATTTTCTTCCTTCCTCAACGATAATATAAACTCCCCTTCTGCCTAAATGACATGTTTTACTAACACATTATCTTTGGATCTCATATCTTGGTTGTGTGTGTGTGATGTCCTTGATGGATTTGTCACTAACATGAGATTAGATCTTCATATTGATTACCATATTGCCTTCCCTGAAATCTGTCTGAAACTTGTTAGCTTCTTTTTTCTTATTTCAAAATCCATGTCTCTCTTTGGACCACTCACTATGTTTGTTTTCTGTCCGAAGGATGCTTTCTATACTTATTGGTTGAGTAGAAATGACTGACGTGCACTGAATCCAATGAATGACCAAACTTACGCTGGCTTAGAAGGTCAGCCCCATTCATATCTCTTTAACAACTTGTCAGTCACATTCCTCAGATTCCCACTTGTATATTCTGGCTTTGTATATTATCAAATTATGCCATAACTCCTGCCAAATGTTTGTTATAGTTTACTGTCTAATAGAGTGTACTTCATGGAGTACCTGGTTTGGTAAACTTTTGATCCTTATAAATCCATGACTTAAACTTCCAAATTCCAACATAAAATTCAAGGAGTTATCTAAATCAATCACTTACATCAAATGTAGCAAATCCTTCATCTTGTTATTAAACAGCGTCAGGGCTCAAGCATGATACCCCCAAAGTGTGGCACCTTGGCATGCTGAGTACTTTGAACTGAAGGATACTGGAAGGACCTCAGAAACAAGGTCTGTTTGACCTTCTGCCATCCTCCTGTTTTCCACCCTTCTTTCTCCCTGGAAGCGAGACATAGAAACCAGATTCCTCTTCCCCAGTGTAGGTCATGGAAACTAGAATTCTCCTTCCCCAAAGCAAGCCATAAAGCTTAGAAAGGTCACTCTCTCCCTTCTCCTTTCTCTTTCTCTCTCTCTCTTTTTTTTTTTTTTTTTTTTTTTTTTTTTGAGACAGAGTCTTGCTCTATCACTCAGGCTGGAGTGCAGTGGCACTATCTCCGCTCACTGCAACCTCCGCCTTCTGGTCTCAAGCAATTCTCCTGCCTCGGCATCCTGAGTAGCTGGGATTACAGGCACACGCCACCATGTCTGGCTAGTTTTTATATTTTTAGTAGAGACAGGGTTTCACTATGTTTTCCTGGCTGGTCTTGAACTCCTGACCTCAAGTGATCTGCTCGTCTGGGCCTCCCAAAGTGCTGGGATTACATGCATGAGCTACAGCACCCAGCCCCTTCTTTCTCTCTTGAAGACCCTCATTCCAGAGGGCTTCTGCCCCAATCCCAGGAGGAAGGAATGCTACACAGAGAGGCCAAGATGAATCTGGACAGGCCTTGCTGGGTTTACCCTCTCAGTCTGTTACCATTAGATCACATCCTTCTCTCCAACCACATTTCTACAAGGCTGTCCATCCTTCATCAAACCTATGCATAAAAACAGACAGTTTTTCCTGGGTCTTTGGGTCTTCATTTTGGAAGTTTCCCATGTCATATAAAACATTAATTAAATAAGTTTGTTATGCTTTTCTCTTGTTAACCTGTGTTTTCTTATAGGAGTGTCGGCCTTGACCCTTATGATGGGTGAGGAAGGTATCACACCTTTCTACCTCTACGGTAGAAAACTCAGAAGACACAACAGCATTTTGGAGTAAGTAGTGACATTTCTAGGAGTCGATATAATTTATATTGACAACTTGCATTTGTTCTTCATTTGGCCAGATCTCAAGCAGTACCTGTGGTTTCATTCAATTCCAGGCTCACCCTTATGTTGTATCCTGGGTCTTCTTGGTTCGGTGAATAGTGATCTTTGGAGTAACACAAATAGAGGCCCAGGGAAAAAGAAAACTCATACTCATTTTTAGGAACCCAGGAAATGGCTTATATTTGACCCTAACTGAATTCAATTACAAATATTTACCACGTTTATTTGGTCTGTAACTCACTTTACTAGATGCTGGAATACTGGAAGATATTTTTTTAAATATGAGAAACCGTCTTTATCCTCAGAGAGCTTTCACTTAATAAAAACTTACACAATAATTATAGCACAACAGAGAAAGGTAAGAGGTCTAAAAGAACCCAAAAAGGCCCCAAGGGGTTTGAAGACAGGAGACATTTAGGCAGCTGAGTAGGAGAAGGACGGTGTGAAGCTGTGTTTAGCACAGGCCTACAATAGTCAATGCAATTTTAATGGCAGCACAGGGAGAGGGAAGGGTGTTTTCTAGGCCAGGTATTGGCAAACTTTTTCTGTAAAGAGCCAGATAATAAATATTTTAAGGTCTATGGCTCACATTCAGTCTCTGTTGCATATTCTTATTTTGCTGCTCTTCTACCTCTTCCACTTTTTCATCTTTTAAACAGGTAAAAACTATTCATAGCCTATGGGTTGTACAAGAACAGTCTGCAGATCAAATCCACTGGACATAGTTTGCTAACCCCTGTTTTAGGCAGTATGAGCAAAAATGAGGATGTGGAAAGCTCTAGTGTGTTTCCTCTGGCTGAAGGTAGTGAAAGTTTTGGGGGAGTGTGCTGGGGATAAGACTGGAGAAAATGGTTAAAGCTCAATTACGCAGATACCAGTGTAAGTATATCAGGCAAGAGAAAGTAGTTTAAGGTTTCTAAGCAAGAAAATATGACAGCTTCAATTTAGGAAGATTAATTTGATGAGCATATGTAAGATGGAATATATGGGACATGCTGGTGGGGGCAGTACACAGGGAAAAACAAAAATGGTCTGAAGGCTAGGCGCAGTGGCTTATGCTTATAATCCCAGCACTTTGTGAGACCAAGGTGGGTGGATCACCTGAGGTCAGGAGTTCAATACCAGACTGGCCAACATCGTGAAGCCCTGTCTCTACTAAAACTACAATTATTAGCTGGGTGTGGTGGCGTGCGCCTGTATTCCCAGCTACTCGGGAGGCAGAGGCAGGAGAATCGCTTGAACCCGGGAGATGGAAGTTGCCATGAATGGAGACCGTGCCACTGTACTCCAGCCTGGGCAACAGAGCAAGACTCCATCTCAAAAAAAAAAAAAAAATGTGGTCTAAGTTAGAATGATTGTTATGGTAATTGAAAGGTAAAGACAAGGAAAGGGACCAGATGCCTTCTTATTAATATTAAAGAAAGAAGTAAGCATATTGTTATGAAAAGTACATTTGAATTTGCAAAGCAGGGCACATGAATGCAAGGAACCAAATGAATCACTGATACAGTCATTAGTAAAACAAGATTTCACAATGTCACTGTCAAGTTTTAACTTCACAAACTGGAATTACGATTCTCAGGCTACTGAATGCAGCAAGTTGACACCTGGCCCAATAAGAGTCTCTCTGAATCTTCCTATTTGATGATCAACCCAGGATTTATTACAGGGCTATTTGTCATCAGAGATGGCCGTCTCGAGGGAAAAACAGATAAGAATGATGTATGAAAAAAGATTTGGAGGAAGAAAGAAATTCAAATTATTTCTTAAATAGGAAAAAGAAAACAACTCAAGTTAACATTATTGGAATTAATTCACAAAGTTAACAAACTTATGTTCTCTTTTACAAAACTGCATAGAAAGAATACAAATTGAGACCTTGTAAGAAGGTCTGATATCTTCAAAGGACAATCTAGCAATCCCAGTGTTCTTGGAGTCATCCGTTTTTCCCTTCTAAAAGGAAAAGAAACCAGTGCCAATGCTGTTCTGTTATCACCTGTGTTGGGGTAGAGAGAGCATACCTCAAAGTTTGAAGCTTTGGCATGCTGACTAATTTGAATGAAAAGGAATTGGAAGGCCTTAGAAGCTGCCTTAGAACCAAAAAACTTTTTAATCTTCTCGTTTCCTCCCCTACCCCAAGCACAGGGAGAGGCTCTCTCTGGAATTTTTTTTAATCTAAGGAAATTTCTTTCCAAAAGAAATGCAATTGTCTTAAGACCCTCTCCCTAGTAACCTTGTCAAATAACCAGGAAAAATTCGCCACCAGAGAAGAGAAGAAACTATTAATAACAGTTGTTTGCACACCCTGGCAGACTTTTCATTAATTTTTCTGAGAGAAGGTTTGAAAGATTACCTGGGAGACTTTATCTATATAATAAGACACCCTTTTTCACAGTGCAGTTCTGCCCCCCACCTTCCCATAACTTGCTAGTCTCATTTAGTTTATTAGGAGAATCATTTACAAGATAACATCTGCCTCTTGAGTCCATTCATTCTTTCTAAAAGTTATTTATTACCTTTTAAAATTGCCACATTTCCCCCTTTTCTCTGTCTTCTATTGTGATTACCCAATGGGTACTTTCTGCCTGCTGCACAGAGAGAGTCAAATTACTGAAGAAGCAATATTGCTTCAGAGAAAGAGTTTAATGCAGGGTCAGCCATTTGGAAGACGGAAGTTTGTTATACAATTCGGCTTCCCTGAAAATTCACAGGCTAGGGTTTTTTAAGGATAGTTGGGTGGGTAGGGGTCTAGGGGGTAGGAAATGATGATTGGTTGCGTTGGGGATGGAATTATAGGAGGCTGAAGCTCTCTTCTTGCACTGAGTCAGTTCCTGGGTGGGATCAGAAGACCGAATAAGCCAGTTTCTTGGTATGGGTTAGCAGTATGGGTAGCGAAAGCTGGTCCATCAGAATGCAGTGTCTGAAAAATACCTCAAACACCAATTTTAGGTTTTACAATAGTGATGCTATCTACAGGAACAGTTGGGGAGGTTACAAATCTTGTGACCTCTGGCAACAATGGCTGGTTATCCTTTAACTACAACCGCATTTTAGCAGAGTTAAGGCCATTCCCATAATCCTAGTTTTGTAGACTTTCATCGGTTTTATAAAGTTGGTTTTGGTCCTCAAACAAGGAGGGAGCAGTTTTGGGAAGGGCTATTATCATCCTTGCTTTAAGGTTAAACTAAAGACAAAATCCCTCCCCAAGTTAGCTTGATCTACGCCCCGGAATGAATAAGAACAGCTTGGAGGTTAGAAGCAAGATGGAGTTGGCTATGTCAGATTTCTCTGTCACAATATTGCGAAGGCGGTGACAATATGAGGAGGGTATTTAAGCCTCAATAATCTGGCCCTTCTCTAAGTCTCATATTTGCAAGGCTTCTGTGTCCATGTACATCCACAAATTCGTATTTAAAATTATGCTACACTTGTTTTTCTTTGATACATGACAGGAAGCTGTTTTCACTAAATGAAACTCCAAACTACTCAGTCCAGGGTTTTTTTCCTGTTAATCTGCCTGTTTTGAGTTCATTTTCAGCAAACCTTCAGAAGGCAGAGGAGACGCTTTCCCTTGACCCCTACATCTGCAATAAACACCCACGGACCCTCCTTTGTACAACTGCAAACTTGGCTTTGAATCAGACAGCTCCCCAGGCAGAATACTCTCCATCAATAGCAGAAAGAACTTCAAGAGAATATTGGGGTGGGTGGGGAGGGTGAAAGAAGAGCCTTAAAGTGATATAATTATGAAAATAGTTATATTAAAAAGATCAACAGAAACTAGTAAGTGGTCTGAATATTCTAGTGTACACTTGACACCTTTTTCTAGAAGCTAGAAATTAGTTTTCAGGGACATAAACCAAAGTAGTTTTCAGGGACATAAACCAAAGTAGTTTCCTAGAAGGTTCCACATGATTATTGGTGGTTGTGATCACAGTCTGAAAACACTGGGAGATTATCCTCCTCAAGAGAGTCTTGGCCAGAAGATTTGAAACATTTTCTTAGACTAAAAAGTTCCCTGCCCCCCACCCCCTGCACTTAGTTGTGAATTTCATTTAGTGAACAGCTTCCTTTCATACATCAAAGAAAAACATTGTAGCATAATTTTAAATATGATTGCCTTTTCATTTAGCATACATAGCTAAAAATAGCCAACTTTAAAAAACAAACATGCTTTTCCTATCACTGTTTGCAGCCTTCAAATTTGCAGCAACACTATAAACTCATCCCAAATGCAGAGATCTCAAAGAATTATGCCTTTTTAAAGGAATAATAATACTCACTTTCAATACTGAACATATTGGGAATTATATATAATGATTGATGGAGGAAAATTTGTGCTTGTAGCCCAAAGGGTAAAATTTTCCAGAGTCTTCCCAATTCTACTGTTTCCATTTCAAAGAAACTCACTGCAAACGTATATTCATTATTCTCTATTGAGTACACTTAGCCACCAATTACATGAAAATGTATTATAAAAAATAATTGCTTTTCATCCTCATTAACCAACTATTAGGAAAAAAAAGGATGGAAAATCATTCAACATTTCATTAATTCTAAACAGTATTTCTAATGAATCATCTTATTGGGTTATGTGTAGAAAAGCATTTCCCTCCCTGTTTGCCAGTGAATTAGGCAGCATTTGAACATAAAGATAGATATTCCCATTACGAACACATTACAGCATTCCCTATGGGATACGGAGACTCTTCAGCATCTGGGGGAAAAATGAAATCTCACTTTCCCACTGTTTCTTCTCACAGGCTTTGTAGCAAGTCTAACTGAACCTAGCCGATCCTCCTACACGAAATCTACTACTTACTCCTTTTTGAGTCATCGCAAGGAAGCTGCCCCATCGTTTTAGATTATGTGTCATAAAGCTTGAAAGGAAAGGGAGGTGCTCCCAGACATCTCCATAAACCCACAGGGAATGCACCAAAGAACAAAAGGCTCGCACCTGTGTTTTTGTTCTCTCCCTTTCCCTCTGGTGGATGCAGGCACCATCCTACTCCTCATCTGTTGCTACAGCTGAGCCTCACTCATTTCCTGAAATGAACATTCATCTGGGTGCTACCTAATTGACTTTCACACCATTTCACACTATCCACCTTTGGTTCGGGGCTGGTAAATCACGGTTGCATTTCTGTCGGAAGTGTCTTGTTATCCTTATCGATAACTTGGGAGTATATTAAAAATATGGAGCTTCAGCAAGTCTGAAGGGACCAGGGCTATAGTTTGAGTTCCTCAGCTGCCTTTTAAATCCAGTAGAGGTAAATCAAATCTACTTAGATCAATAAAGTTTAGTCGTTACCAGTTATGTGCAAGACAGAGGAGTTAGTGCAGGATAAATGGCCAAATGGCTCATAGAAAAGGAACCATCCGGCTGGGCGCAGTAGCTCATGTCTGTAATGCCAACACTTTGGGAGGCTAAGGTGGGAGAATTGCTTGAACTCAGGAGTTTGAGACTAACATAGTATCAGCCTGTCTCTACAAAAATTAAAAAAAAAAATAGATGGGTGTGGTGGTACATGCCTGTACTCCCAGCTAGTTGGGAGGCTGAGGTTAGAGGATTGCTAAAGCCCAGGAAGCTGAGGCTACAGTGAGTGTGTCACTGCACCCCAGCCTGGCTGATAGAGTGAGACCTTGTCTCAAAAAAAACGGTAGGGGGACGCATCTGTGTCCAAAGCTGGGAAAAGGATTTCTAACAGGAAATTGTGCAGTGGCTGTATGAGTAAGGTAGCAAATGACTTGGGGCTTGCAGGCCACACAGGATCTGAATGGGCAGAAAGGGAGAGCAATCCCGGGCAGGTGGAGATAATATGAGAATAAATTCAGCTGGCAGTAGAAGTGTTTGGGGATGACTATAACAAGTAGTTTGGCTACCAGAATCACCTGAAGTCTGAAGTCTTATTACAAACAACCGGCTGCTCCCTCGCTGCCCCATCCTCGAGGTTTCTAATTAAATAGGTCTGCTGCTTTTTTTTTTTTTTTTTTTTTTGAGACAGAGCCTGGCTCTGTGGCCCAGGCTGGAGTGCAATGGTGTGATCTTGGCTCACTGCAACCTCTGCCTCCCAGGTTCAAGTGATTCTCCTGCCTCAGCCTCCTGAGTAGCTGGAATTACAGGCGCCCACCACCATGCCCAGCTAATTTTTCGTATTTTTAGTAGGACAGGGTTTCGCCATGTTGGCTGGGCTGGTCTCAAACTCCTGACCTCGTGGTCTTCCTGCCTCAACCTCCCAAAGTGCTGGGATTAGAGGCATGAGTCACTGTGCCTGGCTGGGTCTGCATTTCTAACAGACCATACTTTGAGAACCCTAGGCAAGAATGTAGCATTTCTAGGAAGATGAGACTGAGAAGATGAATGGAGCCTCATGGTGAATAGCTCTGAAAGTCATGCTAAAGAGTTTTGGTTTTATTGTTTAGGCTGTGAAAACTGCCGAATGGATTTTAAAGAAGGTGGAGTAGATTTGAAAAATGAGAGAGGTGTTTTAGGGAGGGTACTCTTTATCAAAGGAGATTTTGTAGTGGGCAAAACCCAAGATTTTAGATCCTTAACATGGATGTGGAAAAAGGACTAGCCAAAAAAAAAAAAGGTACGAAACCCTACTCATTTTATTCTAAAATAAATTTAAACATATATCTACATATGATTTGATAAAACAATTAACTAGCAAAGCCTCTAAACTAGTGGCTATCAGTATTTAGGGCAAGAAGCTTACTAGAGAAGCTTGTTAAAAATGTGCAATGCCTTCTAGGTTTATACCCAAAATAAATGAAAAGGATGCTAACAGATATTTGTACACCCATGTTCGCAGCAGCATTATTCACAATAGCCAACATGTGGAGATAACCTGAATGTCCACTGATGGATGAACGGATAAACACAATGTGGTATATGCATATAATGGAATATTATTCAGCCTTGCAAAGGAAGAAAAATTTGACACATGCTACAATTTAGATGAGCCTTAAAAACATTATGTTAAGTGAAATAAACTAGACATAAAAGAACAAATAGTGTATGAGTGGCATGGTGGCTCACGTCTGCAATCCCAGAACTTTGGGAGGCTGAGGTGGGAGGATCACTTGAGCTTAGGACTTTGAGACCAGCCTGGGCAATATAGTGAGACCTCATCTCTACAAAAAAAATTAAAAATTAGCTGAGGGTGGTGGTGCGCACCTGTAGTCCAGTGACAGGTGACAACATGCTAGCAGCCCTCGCTCTTGGTGCTTCCTTGGCCTCAGCGTCCACTCTGGCGGTGCTTGAGGAGCCCTTCAGCCCACCACAGCACTGTGGGAGCCCCTCTCTGGGCTGGCCTAGGCAGGAGCCAGCTCCCTCTGCTTGCTGGAGGGAGAGGCGCGGGCAGGAACCGGGACTGCGTCCTGCGCTCACGGGCCAGAGCCAGTTCCGGGTTGGCGCAGGCTTGACAGATGGTTCACTTGAAGCGGGTGGCCTGTGCTGCCAGCCTCAGGCAGTGAGGGGCTTAGCACCAGGGCCAGCAGCTGCGGGGAGGGTGCACCAGGTCCTCCAGCACTGCCGGCCCACCCAGGCCTTGCTCGAATTCTCATGGGGCCGCCTCCCCTCAGGGCAGGGCTTGGGACCTGCAGCCTGCCATGCCCGAGCCCCCCCACCCGTGCCACTACCCCCTAGTGGCTATCAGTATTTAGGGCCCCCGCCCCCCCACTCCGTGGGCTCCAGTGCAGCCCGGGCCTCCCAGATGGGCACCACCCCCTGCTCCATGGCACAGGGTGCCATCAACTGCCCAAGGACTGAGAAGGGCCTGTGCACGGCATGAGACTGATGGGGTGCAGTCCCCGGCAGCTCCCCCTGCGGGGTGTGCGGCATCCACTAGAGAAGCCAGCTGGTCTCCTGAGTTGGGTGGGGACTAGGAGAACTTTTATGTCTAGCTGGAGGATTGTAAATGCACCAATCAGCACCTTGTGTCTAGCTCAAGGATTGTAAATGCACCAATCACCACCCTGTGTCTAGCTCAAGGTTTGTAAAGGCACCAAGCAGGGTTCTGTGTCTAGCTAATCTAGTGGGGACTTGGAGAACTTTTGTGTCTAGCTAAAGGATTGTAAATGCACCAATCAGCACTCTGTGTCTAGCTCAGGGATTGTAAACTCACCTATCAGCACTCTGTCAAAACGGACCAATCAGCAGGGTGTGGGTAGAAAAGCAGGCTGCTGGAGCCAGCAGTGGCAACCCACTGGGGTTCCCCTCCACGCTGTGGAAGCTTTGTTCGTTTGCTCTTTACAATAAATCTTGCTGCTGCTCACTGTTTGGGTCCATGCTGCCTTTATGAGCTGTAACACTCACCGCAAAGGTCTGCAGCTTCACTCCTGAAGCCAGCGAGACCACAAACCTACCAGGAAGAATGAACAGCTCCAGACGCACCACCTTTAAGAGCTGTAACACTCACCGGCAAGGTCTGCAGCTTCAGTCCTGAAGTCAGCGAGACCACGAACCCACCAGAAGGAAGAAACTGCGGACACATCTGAACTTCTGAAGGAACAAACTCCGGACACACCATCTTTAAGAACTGTAACACTCACCGCGAGGGTCTGCGGCTTCATTCTTGAAGTCAGAGACACCAAGAACCCACCAATTCTGGAAACACCAGCTACAAGGGAGGCTGAGGTGGGAGGATCCCTTGAGCCTAGTGGATGGAGATAGCAGTGAGATGAGATCACGCCACTGCCACTCTAGCCTGGGTGACAGAGTGAGACTCCATCTCAAGAAAAAAAAAAATGGTAAATTTTATGTTATGTATACTTTACCACAATAAAAAGAAAAGCAAATTCTTGAAGCAGCCCTCCAGCTAGAGAATGCAATTCAGTTGGTCTAGGTGGGGACCAGGGATCTGCACTTGAATATCTAGCCCAGGGCATTCCAAAGATGTTAGAGGACAAACAACTCTATCTCAGCTCTAGGGAAAAATAGCCCTCTGAAGTAGAGTCTTTTGTGAGAGAGGAAATAAGATTTTGCTTAATAGGAGAGTTTTCCAGGTACCACTTAGATCAGTACCTACCTAAGACCATATGTTCATGACATTGCTGTAACTGCAAGAAGGCCTAACAGAAGCCTTCATCTAGGGCTCTGTATACCATTTAAAGAAAGCTACATGAGAGAGTCTACTCTCCTGCAATTCTTGCATTGGATGTTTTCTGTAATAATTACTAGAAGCAGAAGAAGAAAGAGCAACTTAAACACAGAAAATGAACTTTGCGTTCTTGAAGCAGAATGCCTGAATTTTATGGCTTGAACTTTGTGCAGTTATTGACTAACTAAGAGCTCTCTACAGTAAGTATTAATTAATGTGAAGCAGGAAATAGTCCTGCAGAAAACAAAAGGGAATAGAGATGAGGATAATGGGGGTTGAAGAGGTGGAAACAGGATAACAAATGTGAACAAGGGTCTGCATTAGGACCCTAACTGGAGATATCATGTCAACTGCTCTCTGATGGTTTAACCTTGGAGACCACAGAGGTTATTCCTCCAGAGCCTAAACTTGTGTATTACATAATTCTAGTATATTTATTTCTGTGAACTCTTTTGGAACTGAGAATTATAGGATCAAGTATATGTGACTCTCTAGTACCTCCAAGTAGGAATTTAGGGAGAATGCTGCAACCTCTAATGAAACCAGAAAGGTAGGAATAAAAACAAAAAGGCACTTAGTATGCAAATTATTAATACATGGCAATAAAATAAAATGAGTTTTAAGGTATTTTTAAAACTAGGAATGTGATATAGAGGTAGTGGGATAGTAAATTTTACGTGTCAACAGGGCTGGACCATGGGGAACCCAGATATTTGGTCAAACATTCTTCTGAGTATTTCTGTGAGGGTTTTTGGATGAAATTAACATTTAAATTGGTGGACTTTGATTATAATAGGTTGTGGGTGGACTTTATCCAGTAAGTTGAAGTCCTGAGTGGAACCAAAAAATGGCCTTCCTGAGCAGGACGTTTTCCTTTGGACTTCATCTACTTCCTGGTTCTACAGGAAGTAGATTGGACTTCATCTACATCAGCTCTTTCTTGGTTCTACAGCAGCTTACTGTCCTTTGCATTTGAACTGAATACAGGTTCTCCTGGATCTCCAACCTGCCAACCACTTTGCAGATATTGAACTTGCCAGTCTCCATAACCACATGACCCAATTCCTTATAATAAATCCCTTTCTCTCTCTCTCTATATATATATATATACATATATATAGACACATGCCATTGGATTTGTTTTTCTTGAGCATCCTGACTAATATAGGTGGTAGATGAGATCTTTAAATGTTTAAGTAGGGGGAGGAAAAACATATGATCATAGTGATTTTCAAACAGGTTACAGATTTGTTGACATTCTTCTTATCAAAAGGTGACAAGTATGTCACTACCTATTGAATCTTGGTGGGCTTGTGACTGCTTGGATCAAAAAGTATGACAGAAGTGGGACTATGAAACTTCTGAGGCTATATCATAAAAGTCATATAGCTTTCACCTTGTTCAATGAACACAGGTTCAATGAACAGGGCTCTTGGAGCCCTGAGGGGCCATGTATAAATTCTGAATACAGTGCTGTTTCTGGAGGGGCCATGTATAAATTCTGAATACAGTGCTCTTTCTGGAGGGGCTCAAAGATGGCTGACTAGAGACATTTTATACTAACCTCTTCTAAGAAGAACCAAAATTGTGAGATAATTACACTTGGAATAGATCATCCAAGAGAGAATACTAGAATTCAATGGAAAAGTGACAGGAACTACTTAAAGCAATAAAGGAGATGAACGTGAAGCAATCTGCTGGACTGGAATTGGCTAGAAGCTGAGAGAGACTCCTCAATGTGGGGAAAGGTTAAGTGAAAGATTCTCAGTGGTCTACATTTCTGCTGTGGACTTTTGCAATCCTAGCCATGGGAAATCCCCTAGACTCTTGTGAGTCCTGAAAATAACATAGGGAGCTGCCAGGAGATTGTATGACGGCATTCCTCCTGGCTCCTGAATCAGGGTGGGGTGCTTGCATTGGGTCCCACACACTCTCTGAGACATAAGCAGCTCCAGCAAGGTGTCATTTTAGAGCCCAACCTCCAGTGGGCTGTGTACTATCCTGGGGCCCAACAGCGCTAGTCTGAGGAACAAGTGAAGCATGGGCTGCTGCCCTCAAGGCCTAGGCATAAGCAACTGCAAGCTACAACACCCACAACTGAGGTGTGAGTGAGGCGCTGGCTTCTGCAGCAAGTGTCGAGATGCAGGCACTCCTGGCATGAATTGTGTGTGCATTCTCCACCTGCTGGCCTACGCTACTTGCTACTGAAGGTAGCACCACCCTCCCCAGTGGCAGGGCAGCAGTGCAGTCACTTGTGGTCCATACCAGAGCATTCCGCCAGTGGCCTGGACATTGCCCTGCCCCAGCCTACCATGGCTGGTGCCTGCACACACCATCAGAGAGCCTGAAGAAAAGCCCATCTGGCTCAGCTTAGACCCCCCAACCCATTGTGCCAGACCACACCACTGGAACAAGAACACTCCTCACCAAACCCTGAGTTTGGACCTACTCACTGAGCCACTAACACCATAGCTGGCACCTACCTACATGTGCTACCCGTGGGCCCCAAGACTGGTCTGCCTAGCCCATCTCAGCCACTGACAACACTATCACACACAGCTTGGGACCCAGTGGTCATCATACCACTGCCACTGCCCTTGTCACACCATGCTGGCTGCCAAAGGGCTGAAGAACCACCCCCACCTGCCGGGTCCACTACTACCACTACCAGCATCAAAATAAGCGACTGGAGGCCAAAAATTGGGCTGCCTTGGTCCACTAATATCAGTGCTGGTATATGCAGCCCTGGGATCCAGGAACAGGTGAACTCAGCCCACCACTGCCACCCCTGGGGCTCAAAGACTGGCCTACCTGTTGTCCCAGGCCCCAGCAAAACTTTACCACAGCCTCCAGTAATAACTGCACCTGAAGCCATGGAGGAAATTACAGATACTACTAACATTGTTTACAGCTGAAGAAATCACACAGTGACTAAACCACTGCACACACCAAGAATCAAAGACAGTGTCTTACCCAACCAACATCATGGATACATCTTCAGGAAAAAGTCCTCCCCCATGAAAGCAAATTCAAAAAAATTGGAAGAAGCAATTGTTACACCAAATGTGCAGATATCAATATAAGGACACAGGAACCAAAAAGCGAGAAAATATGACACTTCCAAAGGAACACAATAATTCTTCAGCAACAGATCCCAATCAAAAAGAAATTAATGAATCCCAGAAAAAGAATTTAAATTATTGATTCTAAAGAAGGTCAGTGAGATACAAGAGAATGCTGAAAAACAATACAAAGAAATCAGAAAAAGAATTCAGGATATAAATGAGAAATTAACCAAAGAGATCATTAAAAAAGAACCAAATAGAAATTCTGGGCCACTCATCGTGGCTCACGCCTATAATCCCAGTACTTTTGGAGGCTGAGGTAGGCAGATCTGTTGAGCCCAAGAGTTTGAGACCAGTCTGGGCAACATAGTGAAACCACATCTCTACAAAAAATACAAAAATTAGCTGGGCATGGTGGCGCACACCTGTGGTCCCAGGTGTGCTCTTGGGAGACTGAGGTGGGTGGATCACTGGAGCCTGGGATGTTGAAGCTGTAGTGAGCTGTGAACATGCCACTGCACTCCAGCTAGGGCAACAGAGCAAGACCTTGTTTCGAAAAATGAAAATAAAAAATAAAAAACCTAATTTCGTAACTGCGAAATTCATTGAATAAAATACAAAATATGTTTGAAAGTTTTGACAATAGACCAGATCAAGCAGAAGAAAGAATCTCAGAACTTAAAGACAAGTCTTTTGAAATGACCCAGTCATATACACACACACACACACACACACACACACACACACACAAATAAAAAAATAAGCAAAACCTCATGACATATCGGACACAATAAAGCAACTAAATATTCTAATCATCAGGGTTCCAGAATTTGAAGAGAGAATGAAAGACTAGAAAACCTACTTAATTAAGTGAAAAGTTCCTAAGCCTAGTAAAAGATTTAGATATCCAGATACAGAAGGCTCTGAGATCCCTAAACAGATGCAATGCAAAAAGTAATCTCCACAGCACATTATAGTCAAACTGTTTAAAGTCAATGACAAAGAGAACATTTTAAAAAATGGCAGGAGAAAAAAGCATCTGGTCACCCATAAAGGAACCCCCATCAGACTAACAGTGGATTTCTCGGCAGAAACTATACAGGCCAGGAGAGAATAGGATAATATATTCAAAGTACTGAAAGAAAAAAACTGCCAGCCAAAGATACTATATCCAGCAAATTTATCCTTCATAAATGAATGAAAAATACAGTCTTTCTCAGACAAGCAAAAGCTAAGGGAATTCGTTGCCACCAGACTGGCCCTAAAAGAAATGTTCAAAGACAGTGCTAAACCTGTGAGTGAAAGACTGATATTTACCATCATGAAAAAACATGAAAGTATAAAACTCACTGGTAAAGCAAACACACATATGAGGAAGATAACGGACTCAAATGGTGTACCACTACAGAAAACCACTAAATCACAATGGCAATAAGAGAAAAAGAAAGTAACACAGAATATATAAAGCAACCAGAAAATAATTAACAGTATGATAGGAACAAAACCTCGTATCTCAATAATAACCATAAATATAAATGGATTAAATTCCTCACTTAAAAGATATAGACAGCTGAGTGGATTTTTTTTTAAAGATGTGACTACATGCTGCCTACAAGAAACACACTTTACTTGTAAAGAGACATACAGACTGAAAGTAAAGGGATGGAAAAAGAGATTCTGTGCAAATGGAAACCAAAAGCGAGCAGGAGTAGCTATACTTATACCAAAGAAAACAGACTTTAAGTCAAGAAGGTTTAAAAAAACAGACAAGGAAGCTTATTGTATAATGATCAAGGGATCAATCCGGAGGATATAACAATTCTAAAGAAATACATACCCAACACTGGAGTACCCAGATTCATACCCTACTCTCAGCAATAAATGGATCATCTAGACAGAAAACAAAGAAATACTGAATTTAAAATAGACTTGAGACAAAATGGACCTAACAGACATTTACAGAACATCCTATTTAGCAACCATAGAATATATATTCTTTTCATCAGCACATTAAATATTCATCAGGATAGACTATATGTTAGGCCCAAAAATACATCTCCACAAATTTTTAAAAATTGAAATCATATCAAGTGTCTTTTCAGACCACAACAGAATAAAAGCAAAACTTAGCTGGCTGCAGTGGCTCACGCCTGTAATCCCAGCACTTTGGGAGGCCGAGGCAGGCGGATCACGAAGTCAGGAGATCAAGACCATCCTGGCTAACACGGTGAAACCCCATCTCTACTAAAAAAAAATACAAAAAGCCAGGTTTGGTGGCGGGCACCTGTAGTCCCAGGTACTTGGAAGACTGAGGCAGGAGAATGGCGTGAACCCAGGAGGCGGAGCTTGCAGTGAGCCGAGATTGTGGAGACATAGCCAGACTCTGTCTCAAAAACAAAACAAAACAAAAACTATAATACCACGAGGAACTCTAGAAATTATACAAACACATGGAAATTAAATAACATGTTACTGAATGACCATCGGGTTGATGAAGATACTAAGATGGAAATTAAAAAATTTATTGAAACAAATGCAAATGTTTGGTATGAAACACTATGTACCCAAATCTATGGGATGCAGTAAAAGCAGTACTTAGAAGGAAGTTTAGGCCAGGCACGGTGGCTCACACCTGTAATCTCAGCACTTTGGGAGGCCAAGGCAGGCAGATCACGAGGTCAGGCACTCAAGACCAGCCTGGCCAATATGGTGAAGCCCCGACTCTACTAAAAATACAAAAATTAGCTGGGTATGGTGGCGCATGCCTGTAGTCCCAGCTACTCGGGAGGCTGAGGCAGGAGAATCACTTGAACCCAGGAGGCAGAGGTTGCAGTGAGCCAAGATTGCACTGTTGCACTCCAGCCTGTGCCATAGAGCCAGACTCTGTCTCAAAAAAAAAAAAAAAAAAGTTATAGCATAAACACCTACATCAAAAAAGTAGAAAGATCACAAGTTAATAACCTGATAATACAGCTTAAGGAACTAGAAAAGAAAGAACAAATCAAACTCTAAATTAGCAGAAGAAAGGAAATAATAAAGATAATAAAGATCACAGCAAAACCAAATAAAATAGGGACTGAAAAAAAAAAATCAAATGATCAATGAAATGAAAAGGTGGTCCTTCGAAAAGATAAAATTGATAAACCAGTAGCTTAACCAAGAAAAGAAGAAAGAAGATCCAAATAAACAAAATCAGTAATGAAACAGGAGACATTACGACAGATATCACAAGGATACAAAGGATCATCAGAGACAATTATGAACATCTATATGCTAACAAACGGGAAAACCTAGAGGAAATTGATAAATTCCTGGAAACATGCAAGTTACTAAGACTGAATCATGAAGAAATAGAAAACCGGAACATACCAATAATGAGTAGTGAGCTTGAATCAGTAATAAAAAGTTTCCCAACAAAGAAAAGCCCAGAACCAAATGGATTCATAGTTGAATTCTATCAAACATATAAATAACTAATACTGGCCGGGCGCGGTGGCTCAAGCCTGTAATCCCAGCACTTTGGGAGGCCGAGGTGGGTGGATCACGAGGTCAGGAGATCGAGACCATCCTGGCTAACACGTGAAACCCCGTCTCTACTAAAAAAATACAAAAATTAGCCGGGAGCGGTGGCGGGCGCCTGTAGTCCCAGCTACTCGGGAGGCTGAGGCAGGAGAATGGCGTGAACCTGGGAGGTGGAGCTTGCAGTGAGCTGAGATCCGGCCACTGCACTCCAGCCTGGGGGACAGAGCGAGACTCCGTCTCAAAAAAAAAAATAAATAAATAAATTTAAAAAATAAATAAATAAATAAATAACTAATACTACTAATCGTGATACTATTCCAAAAAATTAAAGCAGAGGGAATTCTCCCTAACTTATTCTATGAGGTCAGTATCACTGTGATGCCAAAATGAGACAAGGACACAACAAAAAAAGAAAACTACAAACCAATATCCCTGATGAACATAGATTCAAAAATCTTCAAAAAAATACTAGCAAACAAAATCTTAAAATAGACCAGGTGTTGTAGCTCACACCATAATTCCAACCCTTTGGGAGGGTTGGCTTGCGATCAGGAGTTCATCCTGGCTGAGATGCCATATGTGAGAGTGAACAGGCTTGTGGATGATTCCAGCTCCCCGTTATAAGAGTCTTTTTAGCCGAGGCAACAGACATTGCAAAGAGGGAAAAGTTATCCTTGCTGAACGCTTTTTGAATTTCTGATCTGCAGAATTCCTGAACTTCACAAAATCACTTAAAACTTTAAAATCAAATTCTTTCTTATTTGCAGTGACTTTTCTACCTTAGGAATATAAGGATATAATCATTGCAGAGGAGGAGAGAAACTTAATCTCTAATATTTATATTTGTTAGTTTTTAGTAAACTCTATATAGTTAATTTCAAAGAATGCGTTTTTGTTTTTCCTCAACTTTTGCTTTTGTTGTATTTATAAAACACAGAATTTTAAGAATTCATGCAATTACTACCAAGGAGAACTAGCTGACCTATTGTGGACCTTAACTGTATTTGAAAGTATGATCAAATACTATTGCTTATTTATCTGACTGGGTGGAAGAAGTGAGCATATATTTTTAGTGGGGTTTTATAAACCCCAATGATCGAAGTACTACTCTCAGCTAACAAGAAAAATCATTAATATTGTTCAGTGCAAGAATTATTAAATCACATTTTATGCAGTTATGTGGCTCAAAATAAGAGAAAAAATACTCTTTAAAAGCATATTTTAGAGGCTGGGTGCAGTGGCTCACGCCTTTATTCTAGCACTTTGGGAGGCCAAGGTGGACAGATTGCCTGAGCTCAGGAATTCAGGACCAGCCTGGGCAACACTGCAAAACCTCGTCTCTACTAAAACACAAAAAATTAGCCAGAGGTGGCAGCGTGCGCCTGTGGTCCCAGCTACTTGGGAGGCTGAGGCAGGAGAATTGCTTGAACCCGGCATGCAGAGGTTGCAGTGAGCTAAGATCACACCACTGCACTCCAGCCTGGGTGACAAGCGAGACTCTGTCTCAAAATAAATAAAAATAAATAAGTTTTTAAAAATCATATTTTAGCTACTGTAATATAGTTACATCACAATCAGTGATTTATAAAGGATTTCCTTGAAATTTAGTCAATTCAACTGTATTAATGAAGTTTTCATAGTGTCTTTTACTCTACTAGGTCATGTAATGAACATCTAAAAAGTTAATGTATATACAGCCTGACTTTGTGAATCGTCT
The DNA here is from genome assembly GCF_043159975.1 of Macaca nemestrina. Classification (NCBI taxonomy): domain Eukaryota; kingdom Metazoa; phylum Chordata; class Mammalia; order Primates; family Cercopithecidae; genus Macaca; species Macaca nemestrina. The sequence continues at coordinate 66,243,869 of NC_092135.1, forward strand.
AGTCTCATAAACATAGTAATATTTGCTCACTTGAAATAACTAGGTAGTAGTGCTTGGTGGGAAAGGTACATTCACATGAGAATCCAGGAGAATTACCCCTAAGTCTCCAGAGTCTTTATGCTGGAAATAAATAATTCCCTAAGTGTGAGATATGCATGATTTCGTTTCTTTTTCTAAGGAGTTCTAATGCTTTAAATTTGGCAAGCTCTTTGCTCTGTTTTCAACTTGGTTTGTAACAAAACAAAGCGAAACAAAACAAAAACCAGACTCTTCACAGAACTGGCATGTATTGGATCTGGAATCTTGGACTGGCTCATTTTGTATTACTTTTAAATATTATTAAACTTGTGTCTTGCTATAATTAAACATTTTATGAAAACGACTATAGCAGATTAGTAAACAAAATAATCTAGGCTGGCTGCACAAAAACTTTTATTTTTTCTTAGTTCCATTTAATACTGTGAACTAAACTAGTCTTTCTCCCTTCCCGCTCTTCGTATAAATAACTTGATCCCTTGAGTTCTCAGTGGCCTGCAGTTCTCTGTTTCATGTCTCATACACTGCTGAGACTTGCATAAGCAAGGGGATGCTCAGAGAGGACAAAAGAAATTTGGGTTTTGGTAACAAAACCACATTAAACTTTGTAACATATGAATTCTACCTTGTGAAGGATATAAAAAGACTAAGTATAATTGTTGCCTTCAATACACTAGTAATTTAAAAGAATTAGTAGTAATATATAAATATTCCAAGTCTAATAAAAATGATTTATTTATTTATTTATTTATTTATTTATTTTGAGACAGAGTCTCGCTCTGTCCCCCAAGCTGGAGTGCAATGGCACGATCTTGGCTCACTGCAACCTCCACCTCCCGGGTTCAAGCGATTCTCCTGCCTCAGCCTACTGAGTAGCTGGGATTACAGGTGCCCCCCACCCCACTACTCCTGGCTAATTTATTTTAATATGCTTATTGGAACCCACAACTCTTAACATTGTTCCCTTAATCTTTATACAATGCCCCATGCCTGTACGCTCTCGCGCTCGCTGGTGGTCTCTCTCTGCCTCCCTCCTCCTACCCACACCATGCTGGCATCCTGATTGGTTCTACCTTGAGCTGAGCTCAGTCTCTAACAGTTCCTCACCTGCACAGCCAGGAAGTGCAGCAACTGGCTTAGCCCTACCTTCTGGCGGGCTTGTGTTAACTGCATATCCAGAGTCTGGGGAAATGCCAGTGCCAAGTAACCCTGAGTCATCTTTTTAGCTTTTTCCTCCTTAGTGGTCAGCCTGATAATTTACCTAAAAGACCAGTCTCCATTTAGGTCTATAGCACTTCCTGAACCTCACCAGCCTTATCAAAGCAGGATTGGGCTTGGATTCCTCTCTCTTGCCAGTTAATTACTGTTTTTATTATCTATTGCTGTATAACCTATTACCCCCAAATGCAGTGGCTTCATATAACTATGGTTTCTTCACTTGCATATATATCCATTACCTTGGTGTCCCTTAGCTCCTCTCCTTCTTACTCTCTCAACCTAGGTTCATCCTTCAGGGCCTAGTCACAGCATTGTGGCTTGGTCTCATGCATGAAGGTCTCAGAGTAGGTGGATTTCTTACATGGCCCCTGGCTTCTTCAGGGAATGTTCTAAGAGACAGAATTTGGAAGTTGTGAGTCTTGTAAGGCCTGGGCTCAGAAACTGACAACGACACTCCTGAAAAATTCTATTGGTCACAGAGTCTGCCACAGTTTCAAGGGGAGGAGACAAAGACACCATCTCTTCATGGGAGGATTGTCAGTTTGAGGCCATCTCTAATGTGCAGTTACTCCTTTTCCTAAAGTCCCTGTGAGTTCAACCACTGGTGAGACTTCAACCACAGATCTTGCTGTGGTTGACTGAAACACTAGGAGCAACTTGATGTAACTGAACCTGATCCATTTGTGTTCATGCTGCAGCATCTACCAGATCATACGCCAGTGCCGATGACTGCTGAAACCTTTCTCATGAGCTTCTGCTTTTGGGCACTGAGCTTGACCTTCACAAATGCTGGGAGTAGCACCTGTAACCAGCTGTAGTAGTCAGGGTTCTCCAGAGAAAAAGAACCAATTGTGTGTGTGTGTGTGTGTGTGTGTGTGTGTGTGTGTGTGTGTGTGTGTGTGTATTTGTATGTATATTATGATAATTTATAAAGATTTGGCTCATGTGATTATGGTGGCAGTCAAGTCTCAAGATCTGCATGGCGGGTCAGCTAGAAGTCCAGGAGAGCTGGTGGTCTAGTCCCAGTCCACATCTGAAGGCCTGAGAATCAGGACAGCACGTAGTGGACTTTCTGTCAAAGGCCAGCAGGCTTGAGAGTCAAGAGGAGCCAATGTTTCTGTTCAAGTCCAAAGGCAGGAAAAAAGCTGACGTCCTGGTTGAAAGGGACTCAGGCAGAAGGATTTCTCTCTTACTCAGGGCAGGGTCAGTCTTCTGTTCTATTCAAGCCATCACCTGATTGTAAGAAGCCATCTTAGGGAAGGCAACCTGCTTTATTCTCTCTACTGATTTAATCTCATCTCAAAACACCCTCACAGAAATGCTTAGAATTGTATTTGACAAAATATCTGGGCACACTGTGGCCCAGTCACATTGACACATAAAATTAACCATCTCCAGTTCAGTTTCCCCAGCCCTGCATCCTTTCAAGAATTTCAAGAATTCTTTGCTTGCCTCACTCTCTCGTGACAAAGCCTACTCCGTAACAAGAGCTGCAGTGTCTGAGTTCTAAGAGAGCCATTTCCTTAAAATGTGTCACTTCCTTCTTCAAACAGTGGTGTTATTGCTGTATGGCTTGTAATTTGTTTATGAGGACAATTAATAGGTAAACCAGGCACATAACAGGTGACAAAAGCACGGGTGTCTCCAAGTGTAGATATGCATTAGATGGCTGTGCAGGGAACCACTGTGGTGTTTGCAGGAAAAAGAACTATGAGATTTCAATGACCACAAAATGCTAACATGTGTCTAGTGTTTTATAATTTACAAACAACTTTCGTATACTTTACCCCTGTAGTCCTTGTGATCCTTATAGTTGGTATTATTATTATAAATGCTGCTTTGGAAAAGATAATAATAATACAATGTGGCCTGCACAGTCTCCTTTATTTGTGCAACTATTATTCATTTATTTATGTTCATTTATTCCAAAAATATCTATTGAGTGCTGTGTGCTGGATATAAACTGGTGAGAGAAAACAGATGTGTCTGCTCTCATGGAACACATGGTCTATTATAGAAGAATGCTGTTAATTAATTAATCTCACAAATCAATATAAATTTAGAACTGTGATCAGTGCCCTGAAAGTGAAGTACATAGTGGCATGAAAGGGACATTTGGCCTCATCACTGAGGAAGTGTCAACTTAATTGATCAAGGACATTCACCAGAGTAGAGGACGGAGGAAGGGCCCCATGTTCCATGGGGAGGAAACAGCTCTTTTGCAAGAGCCCTGTGGTAGGAGAGGATGCTTCTAAGAACTGAAAGAAGGCCAGTGTGCCTGCAGCACAAGCCCAATGGGGTAGGCTCTGTTATTTGCACAAATCCAATTTTGCAGATGAAGAAAATGAAGAGTAGGTTTCTGGTCTTTGCTTGTCTGGTAATACAGCCAGGCAGCAGCTAACCAGACCTTGAACAGATTCCTCCTCATTCCTCAGCTCCTGTTCCTCCCTAGATGGTTTGCTGTTGGAGACGGATCATTTTTAGCATTGTTTTCAAGGAGGATAAAAATGGAACATGACCAGGAGAGGAAAAATATATCTAGGCAAAGGGTATCACTGTTGCAGTAGTCATAAAAAGACATGAGCTGGGAATGTTAAGTAAGGGAGCTGAACTCCTGTGGAGAGTTTGAAGAAGGGGTGGCTAAGATCAAAGCAGCCAAAAATAAGGGAGGTGGTTGTATTCTGTGATTAGGATTCCAGGTTTGAAACAATTGTGGGTCAATCAGTTAATTAATACAACCACAGCAAAAGATGATGCTAGTGTTTGAGCAGTCTCATTGTCACCCTTTTCTTCCCTAGTGGTCTTTAGAAATAAGATCAGTGTTCACCTGAATAAAGCAGTTTCACTTTTATCCTCTCTGGAGGGTGGTGTTGAATGGACTCAGTGACTTCTCAAATTCCTAGTGATTCATAAAGGAGTAGGTCTCCTAAGTGTGTGGTGAAATACAGTGCTGGGCAGAGTGAGACTAAACTCGAAGGTTCTTTGCCTCTCAGATGGAAGAGAATGTTTTGCACTGAACACTTTCCAGAAATCCCTACAGGCTAAGGAAAGGCTTTGGTCAAGGGGAAGTACTAGTGTGTGCATGAAGGATGTGAAATGAAGAATGCTGATATTTTAAGGCGAAAGACAAATCTCAGGAAATGAATATATTAGGAAGCTTTATATTAGGATTTTATTATATAAATGTGCCCAGTAGATACAAAACCCAGGTCACGCTTATACTCAGGTAAAACTAGGGAGACACGTTGTGCCCCTAGCAGAAAATCTGAAATGTCAAAGCAGATGCTCTGGACACTTTCGTAAAAAGAATGTGGAATGAATGACTGAGAGAAGTCTTATCGCTGCTACTATTTGAAGACCTAGCTCAGAGCATCAGAACAATGGTGTGTGCCCAGTATAGAAGAGAAACAGGCACTTCAATGAGCAGAATCTAGAAAGTGTCATCTTTAAAAGGAAACAGGTGGTTTCCTGGGGAGTCATTCTGACTTGAGCTGAGTTTTAGACCTATTAAGTCTACAAAGAGACTGACTTTCATTCTCTAGGTTCTTAGGGATTTAGGAAATGGGAAGAACTAACAAGAGGAATAAAGCTCCTAAAAGTGCTGCTTAAGCTGCATATCTCCAGACTCTATTCCAATCCCACTGGATGGAGTCCCTGGAAACAGAGACAGCCTGAAAATATGAATTCTTTTTTTTTTTTTTTTTTTTTGAGATGGAGTCTCGCTCTGTCACCCAGGCTGGAGTGCAGTGGCCGGATCTCAGCTCACTACAAGCTCCGCCTCCCGGGTTCATGCCATTCTCCTGCCTCAGTCTCCCGAGTTTCTGGGACTACAGGCGCCCGCCACCACGCTCCGCTAATTTTTTGTATTTTTAGTAGAGACGGGATTTCACCATGTTAGCCAGGATGGTCTCGATCTCCTGATCTCGTGATCCACCCGCTTCGGCCTCCCAAAGTGCTGGGATTACAGGCGTGAGCCACTGCGCCCGGCCGAAAATATGAATTTTTAATAATGTATTTCCCAGGGCCCAGTAAAGGATCTAGGCACTGAATAAAAATTAAAAGAAAAATGCCCACATCTGACTGCAATCATATGAGTCACCCCAAGTGAGATCCACCCTGCTAAACCCAGTCAATTCCCAGAATTTATAGGGATTATAATAAATTATTGTTTTAATCCACTAAATTTGGAGTTGTTTGTTATGCAGGAATATGAGAATTAAAACACATCCTCAAAGTTCAAAAAGGGTGTTCCTGATTGGCAGGCAGCTCTTTTAAAACTGGATCCAGGTGCCTTCCATCTGTGGCTTCACCATCTTCAATACACGGTTTCCAAGATCACTGTGGAAAAGAAAAGAACATAAAGGATAATGCATGGGAGGTCTGTGTGTATCAGGTCAGGAAATGGGATCTACCACTTCTACTCACATTTTATTGGTCAGAATCCATTCACATGGTTACACCTAACTGCAAGGAAGGCTGGAAAATGTAGTCCAGCTGTGAGTTTAATGAACAGCCAGTTAGTCTCATGAACTAATGTTCCTCTTAGGACTCTTTCTTACTGGGTGTCGGGTAGAAACAATGAAACTGGACAAATATCAATATGTCAGTCTCTTCTGATTCAAACAGTCCTTTCACATTCTACTCCCTTTCCTTTCTCCTGTTCCTCACCAAAATGGTATCTGGGTGTTTGGAGCAAGGGAATAGATAACACTGTGGCTTGAGAATAACGGTGTCTTGGATAAGCACATGTGGGTTCTAGGGAGACTTCCTGTTTTACACCTGATTTTCTGATCCTTATTCCCTGCAATGTCCTGTTTGGCATTTAGGGATGCCATGTCTCAGCCTCAGCTGAAGTGGATGAATTGGCCTGTCTCTGCCTTTGGCAGCCTCATGGTACCTGGTATCTCTTGGTACCTGGCAGTTCAGTGACCCTTTTGGGACTTTTGTGTCCCCTCAGTGGGGACACAATGGAACTTCTTCCTCCCCACACCACACCAGCATTCTGCTTACAGGCTTTGGAGAATATGGAGTCCTTTGGCTTGGATCCATTAGCTTGAACCTGATATATGAAGAACAGTGCAGACCAGTATGGCTTAGGAGGCAACTGAAAAGAAATAAAAGCATAAGCCATTAGATCTCAGTCCTTCTCCTTCAAGCAGCCAGCATGGTTAAGTCACAGAGGAGAGTGTCTCCTTTCCTATGGATCCTATCACACTACTTGGAACTATAGTATGTAATATTTACATAATCAGAATACATTTTTTGAGATTGGGTTTTACATTTTTTGAAAATTTAAATTTTTTGATAAGACATTTTGTCAAAAATTTAAATTTTTTCAAAAATTTAAATTTTTTGACAAATCACACAAGACATAGCTAAAGAAAAGTACAAATTTACACTGAATAACTTAAAAATTATAAATATGACTAACATTTAAAAGAAAGAGGTAGAGATAGCATAAGTATGATAAACTTGGCCAGGCGTGGTGGCTCACGCCTGTAATCCCAGCAATTTGGTAGGCTGAGGCGGGTGGATCACCTGAGGTCAGGAGTTTGAGATCAGCCTGGCCAACATGGTGAAACGCTGTCTCTACTAAAAATACAAAAACTAGCTGGACATGGGGGTGGGCGCCTATAATATCAGCTACTTGGGAGGCTGAGGCAGGAGAATCGCTTGAACCTGGGAGGCGGAGGGTGCAGTGAGCTGAGATCGTGGCACTGCACTCCAGCCTGGGTAACAGAGAGAGACTCCCTCTCAAAAAAAAAAAAGTATAGTAAACTCAGTTGTCATTGAGGCAAGACAACAGATACTTTCTAAAACAGATAAATCAAGAACTATAGTATTTAAAGTTAAAATGTTAACTACTAGAAGAAAAACACAAAACAACAGCAACAGCACAACTCTGGGGAATGGAGGTTGGAATGGAGGGTGAGAGAAAAGGATACTTAAACTTCCATTTCAGAATTCCTGTGCTTTGCATTTGAGTAAATTTTAAAACTCAGATACAGATAATACTTTAGTATTAAATACTGCACTAATATTAAACCTTAAAACTAAACAGAGACATCCTCATCAATAAGAAAATACTTACATAATATATATTTATTAAATTTCATATAGATCTTAGAAAAATGAAGTAAATGTAAAGATGTGGGCATTATGGAAGAATATCCATGATGTAGCATTAGGTGACAGAAGTGATTTATAGAGCAATATGGTTAGAATGCCCTTTTATGTCAAAATGTTCATGTTCACATATACAGTTATATGTCACATATGTAGGTACACATTTGTGTATGCAAGGGAAAACTGCGTAGGGATGTGCCCCCAAACACTTTGGAATGTAGAGAAGGAAAGACTTTTGTTTCACACTTATGTACTTTTTTTTTTAACTTTCAAAAAAAGCAGCATGCATGTTCATTATTAATGATATAATTTAGAATATGAGTTTGCATTACGGCACTTTGTCTTATCAGCTGTGTAATAAGGGGAGAGTCATGCTACCTACCCTTTTGTACCTCAGTTTCCCCATCGTTACACAAAAGAACTCCCACCCGTTGCACAGTGGTATGTGTAGATGAAACGTTCCAATCGAAATGTACGAATGTATCCTAGCAGCTGGTAGGGATTTGATACAAATTATATCCTTTCCTCTTTCTCCTTTCAGGGTGAGAAATGGCAGTCAGGGTGACTCAGGAAGAGGGTTGGGTGGAGGGTGGAAAGTGAAGGGTGGAGGGCGGAGGAATGATTCAGACAGACACTATTTAAAAACAGCCCTCAGATGCACAAGGATGAAGCCATCTCTAGCTCCAAGATAACAACCCTCCCCTTTCCTACAATTTTCTTCCAGCTCCCACCCCCATCCTTTCTCTCCTAGACACCTCTTAATGTTTGTTTTAACCCAGCTTTATCCGTATAAAATGTTTGGAGGTTATTAAAATGTTCCAAGATAGAAATAGCCTCCTTTTTTCCTGCCCCTAAGTCATCACACTTAGTTGTGATGCACTTAATGTTGAGTACCCGATGCACTAAGTTCCTGAAGAGTAGAGTTCTGGCCAGGTGTGGTGGCTCACACCTGTAATCCCAGCAGTTTGGGAGGCCAAGGCGGGCGGATTCCCTGAGGTCAGGAGTTCGAGACCACGCTGACCAAAATGGCAAAACCTTGTCTTTACTAAAAATACAGAAACACCTGTAGTCCCAGCTACTTGGAAGGCTGGGGCAGGAGAATCGCTTGAATCCAGTAGGCAGAGGTTGTGGTGAGCTGGGATGGCACTACTGCACTCCAGCCTGGGCAACAGGGTGAGACTGCGTCCAAAAAATAAAAAATAAAAAAAAAAAGTAGAGGTCTGTTTTGTGATTTTTTTCCTCCAGGGCCTAACACAATGACTGACACATGGTACTTACTCAATGTTTACTGAATAACTCCAGAAAAACCTTTCTTGGTTCTTTCCGTGACATTCCCATTGCTCTTATGCCAGGATCATAGCTAATTAATTAATTAGATTAATTTATCCCCACACCAAAAAAAAAAAAAAAAACACACACACACACACACATTTTCAGGGAAGTAATACATGTAAAATAGCTGATATTTATTTGCTTACTAACACAAATGCACCCCTGATTGGTGAAAGTTCAGACTGAGGTACTGGTTTAGTGGAAGGAGGAAAACAAAATACTTCCAGTCACTGAATTTTTATTTCTCTAAGTATGGGCTACTTTAGGTCAAACTACTCAGATGTCTAGGATCTGGCTTTTGTTGACTGTTCTGAGGGGTCTTTGTTAGCTGTACATCAGTGGAAAAGAGACTGAGATGATGGTATTTAGTTGGGATGCAGCAGTCTCAACAACCCAATCCAGTGCTACCTCAACCACATGTCACACTCCCAGCCGCAGCTGCCCATGGAACAGAGAGCAAAGCCACGCCATTGCATGCATTTTATTGCCGTGAGGATTTCATCGCCATCCTCAACACAGATCCCGGCTGAGCTATTCTGGACCATGTTGATGACGCTTTGTGTCAAGGGTAGACATAGACTGAAGGAGGCGTGCACCATGGAAAGTAAGCTGGCAACTTCTTCCTAAAACAGTTTCCAATTCTCTGTGCTCCAGATTTCACCAATCCAGTGTTGAGGAACAGACAGCCTTTCAAGCAAACGCAGCCCTTCCCCCACAACCCACCATCCTCAGGACTCCTCCTCTTTGGAGAAGCATCGAGGGAAGAGGCAGGGCAAGGAGAGTGGTCAGGAGTAGCTAGAGGCTCACAGCTTCTTAGCTGGGACCTCCGGAGTCCTCCTGGACCATGGTTGCTAGAGAAGTGAGCGGCAAGGGGAGGACTTAGTCTCCTGGTTTTTAAATCCCAGGTCCTTCCGAGGAACCCCAGAACAACTTCCTGCTGTCTCTAATTCCTCCTGCCTACAGCTGACTTTGGAATTGCTTGGCTTGGCTTTGTTGACATCATAATAATTATAGTCATTTTCATTAATTGCTCCCTATTTGAGCCTAATTGCCATGGATTACAATAAAATTATGCACATCATTCAATGTGCCATATTAACTTCAGATTTTATACCATTGTAACAGTAGCTTTGATTCACTTTGAGATATTATTGCCCACACGACTTAGTTATATACACTTTTTTTTTTTTTTTGATAGACAAAAACAAACCTATTTCAGGTAGCCAAATCAGCGTAACCAGCAGGGGAGCCTCAGGAGGGACTGGGACTAAGAAAAGGGAAGTTGTCTTTTTTGCTTTTTCCTATGCTTCCCCTTTGTTCTTTTCTCTTTCTCCTGGTTATCTTTTTTGCTTCTCCATGGCAGCAGATGCTCTTCCACAGTAGGCTCCTGATGTTCGATGACCTCCATTCAAGTGACCAGCCTAGACTGATGGCTATTTTCATTCTGCTTCCAAATTCCCAGGAGAAAGTATCCAAGTAACTCAGCTTGGTGGATTATTTCTGATTCAGTCAAGTGTGGTCAATAGATGGCATGACAGTTCAAGAATTTCAGGGGCTCCCAACCTATGGGTGGTTGGGTGTGTGAGGGTGGTGGTAGAGAAGCTCTCCAGTTTGCAGGGGTCCCCGTGGCCGCGGACCTGTACCAGTCCGTGGCCTGTTAGGAACGGGATCATACAGCAGTAGGTGAGTGGCTGGTAGGTGAGCATTACTGCCTGAGCTCCGCCTCCTGTCGGATCAGCAAGTGACATTAGGTTCTCATAGGAGCGTGAACCCTATTGTGAACTGTGCATGCGAGGGATCTAGGTTGCACACTCCTTATGAGAATCTAATGCCTAATGATCTGAGATGGAACAGTTTCATCCTGAAACCACCCCCGCCCAATCCCCCACCTGGTCCGTGGAAAAATTGTCTTCCACAAAGATAGTCCTTGGTGCCAAAAAAAGTTGGGGACTGCTGCTTCAAGGCTTTCTGTAAGGTGGGGGTAATAATGCAGAGAACCTGTCTCTTGGGGTGGTGGTGAGTGCTGCAATTGGCATTGTTCACAGGGTACTTTGCACAGTCCTGGCACATAGAAATCACTGAATATAATGTTTACCATTATTGCTGTTATTATTATCTCTTTGGGTCCTTAAAACATTTTTTCAGGATTTTTAGGTGGGTATGATTTCAAAATCCATAAAATCCACCTAAAGATTTATATGAGAATAATCCAAAAATCTCAGGGGAATCATATGAAAAAGATTATTTATTTATTTTCCTCAAATCTCTGAACAACAGTTGAAACGTTTTCACACACTAGATCTCATTTTGGAGAGCTTGGAGACGTGGCCTGTAAGGTTTCACTAATCCAGGAGGGGGCAGGCTTCCCAAACACAAATGCCCTCAGCTGCAGACCCGCGGCTCCAGGAGAAACAAAGGCGCGTCAGTGAGAGCCGTTTCAGAAATCTAGTATTACCTTCAAAAAAATGTAAGAAATCAAAAGCAACTGAATATTTGCATGGCCTAGAAGAATCCCTGGCTGTGTCATCCATAGGCACCTTGTCACTTGCCAGACCGGGTCGGCTGTAAGCTTGTGAAGTAAGCAGAAGAAATTTCCCGTGTCCCCACCCACTCCTATCTTTGCCTTTGTTTCTGGTCCTCTGCCCCCTTCCTTCCTGTACCTTCCTCCTTCGTCTTTGTTCCCCTCTTCCATGGCAATCTATCTTTGGGAAAAATAACTGTGATTTAAATGTTTAAAGAAATAAGGATCCTAGGGATATTAGGTCGCTTCAAACACTTTCAAGAACATGATAGTCACTAACAAGGGAACTTGCGTGTGGATGCCCTACCAGGTAAGAGAGGTGGAGGATTCGTGACTTAAAGCAAGGGCATTGAAGGTAGATAGGGCTGGTTTAAATCCTGGCTTTGGTGATAACACATTGCCACTCTGTGACCACTTCCCAGCTCCATTACCCCGGGTAAATTACTAAGCCTCTTTGTCCTCATCTGTAGAAGGAGGGTAGTGTTAGAACCCATCCCAGGGTATCCTGAAGATTAAAAAGGACAGTGCATGTCTAGTACCTAGTATTTGGCACATAAGACATACTCAACTGTAGCTGTTATTATAATAAAAGTTTTATTATAGTGACATGACGTTAATACATTACAGTAATATAATTTTTTATTACTTTTTTTTTTTTTTATCATGGTCCTATTTTATACCACACATTAGACAATTTCTGGTGTATTACCTATAGGTCTGAACTGGAGGAAAAGGATACATTTTAAATGAAACATGACATATTAGAGACAACACAGAAAAAAATGAGCAGGATGAAGTTTCTGGAAACTCCTATAAAAATCTGTTGAAAGAGTTGTGGTCATTGGAACTGAAAAGTATGAGAATAAGAGCTTAAGAGCAATGCATCTTCAAATGCAGGAACGGCTGGAGGGAATCCCAAGGGTCCTGGACAACCCTACTCCTCTAGATCAGGAAGGTTTTGCCCTTGTTTCTGTTAGCTGCCCAAGGGGAATTACTGCCTCCATTTCAGTTTATGTTAATTTCTCAGTTTGGAGGTTCTCAGAACCAATGGAATGACAGACCCATGGTTACAAACTCTCAAGGGAAACTTTTCCCCTAGAGCCCAGACTACTGAGATAGAATCTATCACCTTTATTGTCTCCCTGAGCCTACGGGTGCATTTCCTGATTCATTCCCTCACTCTGAGTATAGCCCTTCTAAGGACCAGGATTTCTACAGAGGTTGCAGTTCCAACACCCAGCATTCTGCATCTCCAGGCCTCACATTCTGCCCTGGCCTGAGCATACTAATCCAAGCCTCTAGGTGCCTGAGCCCGGCAACTCTCACCCTGAGTGGCTCTAGCATACATGCACGTACTCACTGCTCTCATTTTTCCTTCTCACTTCATTTTTGACTCCAGGAACTTTTTGAACTTTCTTCCAGCATTCAGCCGTGTCTTAAAGGAGACTTGTTTTACTGGATCCAGAATTTCTGATTATTGTGGAGCTACATGGTTTTTGGATTGTTTAGTTTACCATACACCTAGAGGCAGAAATTAGTTTAAAAAATAATTAAATACTTAAATACAAAATTTAATCACATTTAGAGGGAAGTTGGGAGTTCCCAAGGGGCAGATTTAAGCTCTCTATTAAAGGAAGCTGCTAAAGAGAGTTGTGGAATGGTGAGATCCAGGCAGTGTGGGCATTGGTTGACTCTACGATGCCATCATGACGATTGTCACATTAAATAATTCTGAAGCTGAAAGAATTTAAGGGAATGTTTGACCTGCCCCACAGTACCTGTATTTAAGACTTAATAGGCCATGGGGAAAGTCAGTAAATGTTCAGGAGAGTCTTTTTCTGAAAAAATGTTCCCACCTAAGGGATTAAGGACCTCCTGTAAGGAAGGCTGGGCTCAGTGAACTACTCCACAGCCTTCAATCTGTTTCTTTGTGCTTGTGGGGCAAGAATAAGCTAAGAGCACCAGGGTTGTCAATATACTTATTGTAGGAAATAAAGAGGTTTGTTAAAACAACAACAACAACAACTACTACTCATGACTTTGGAAGCAGTCATGTGATAAAGACGTGAATTCCAAGATCTCAGTCATTTCCTCTCAGTGAAACATTATCAGAGACCAACAGAAAATCAATAAAAGATTTCAGTCTCATAGAGTTTGTGTAAATATTGCAGAAATGACTTTCACAAGGGTGATAAGCACAGCCTTATCACATTTAATTCAGCTGAGAAGTCCAACTAAAACATAAAACTCTACCCCCTCTGATGGCAAGACGTTTTATAACAATGAAAGTAGCTGGATTTATACTGTATAAGCCAGCACTTGAGCACTCATCCATGCAGCCTCGCCACCTCAACAGGTTGCCAGCGCCTGCCTTCCCACTCCTCTGATGCCAAGTAAAATTGTAAAGTTTGCCTGTGATGCTCCCAGATTCCTGAATTCATCCCTATTCTCAAAGAAAACTTTTCCATTCCCATTCAGACACTTCTCAGCTCTCAAAAAAGACAAGGAAACTAATTTCTACTGAAGTATGAAACTAGTGATAGTTTAACATGCACCTCTTTATTTCACATGCACCTCTTTATTTTTCCTAGAAGAGTTGCAATTTAACAGGAATCAAGATTCTAACCTACAAGCGGAGCAGAACTGTGTTTATTGTGTGCTATCTTTTGGTTAAGGAACTATATAATTGTATTTGCTTATATTTTCAAAAATAAACCATGAAAGGATGAGACCAAATCTGACGAAAACAATTACCTCTCATATAGGAGGAAATGGGATAGAAAGCACATGAAAGCAATCCTTTTCTGAATTTACTTTGTTTTGTGGTTTTTACTTTGAAACAGAGGTGTGTGCTAAAGCCAGTTTATACCAGCTGGCAAGAGCCAGTTAAATTTTCAGGAATTTTGTGAGCCAGCTATGAAACAGCTATTATCAAAGATTAAATTATGTAACTTAATATGAAATAAATTATATTTAAAAAGACAATAAATACTTAAAACTCATGTTTTAATTATTTTTATACATTTTACAATTATCTGTGCTACTGAGCTTTATATGTGTCATATATGCATGGTAGAACTCCTATATAATGGTGTACTACCAAATTCTTCCAAATTCTGCATTAACTGTTATAACATTGATAACTCAAAATCAGTCATGGTGGTAATATGTATACCATAAAAATTGACAAAATCCAGTCTTTTATTTATAAACATTTACCAGCATAATGCTACTTTGGAACTGTGTTAATATTTCACATCATTTAAAAGTTAATATTTTACACAATTTAAAATTCTTAAAGAGTAAATCACTAAAAATAAAAAAAAACTGAAATAAACAAACATCAAATGTGTATCACTTAGTACTCATAACAATATGAAGACAAATTATTTCAAGTGACTTTAAAGCATAGTATTTTGACTGTAACTTTCTACTACCATATATTCTAGAAGGGGGAAAAAGGAAAGAATTCTTAATCTGCATTAAGTAGTATTATTGCTAGTAGTAATAATTATATTGTTACTTTAGAACTATTAATACATACACATATGTGTGTATGCAAATAATTTACTATTAGGAGCCAAGATTTTTTTCAGTATAAAAAAATACATAAAATATAAACCCCAAAATGTTAAGTAAAACTTAATAATCTGAAATTCAAATTATATTGGTATGAATACATGATTTATTTTAGGCATGTGATATACTAAGGAATAAAGATAACAGTAATTTTCTCATTGGGCATAGAACAAACAGAAAGACCATGGAGTAATGTCTTTAAAGTATTGAAAGAAAAAAAGTCAACCTAGAATTCTATACCTGGCTAAAATATTTTTTTAAAATGAAGATAAAAACTGAAGACTTCTTAGACAAAAAAACTAAAAACAATTCATTACCAGCAGGCCCACACTGTAAGAAATGTTAAACTCCTTTAGGCAGAAGGAGTAATTCCAGATAAAAATGTGGATCTTCAAAATGGAATGAAAAGCACCGTCAATGGTAACTACATGAATTTCTTTTATCACATTATTCAAATGTATTTATAAAATAATTGACTGGTTAAACAAAACTTATAGCAATATAAGGTAGAGTTTACAATATGTAAAAGTAAATTATATAAAAACAAAGGCTTGGCCAGGCGCAGTGGCTCATGCCTATAATCCCAGCACTTTGGGAGGCTGAGACAGTTCACCTGAGGTTGGGATCACCTGAGGTCGGGAGTTCAAGATGAGCCTGATGAATCCGGAGAAACCCCATCTCTACTAAAAATACAAAATTAGCAGGGCGTGGTGGCGCATGGCTGTAATTCCAGTTACTCAGGAGGCTGAGGCAGGAGAATAGCTTGAACCTGGGAGGTAGAGGTTGCAGTAAGTTGAGATCACGCCACTGCACTCCAGCCTGGGCAACAAGAGTGAAACTCCGTCTCAAAAAAAAAAAAAAAATAGCTCAAAAGCTAGGAGAAGACAAGTGGAAGTATACTACTGTAAGGTTCTTATGCTATACATGAGGTAGTATAATATCAGTGGAAGGTAGACTATGTAATTTAAAGATGTGTACGATGAATCTTAAAGCAACCACTAAAATAATGAAACATAGAGTTACAGCTAGTAAGCCAACACAAGAGATAAAATGGAATAATATCACCAGGCATAAGAAAGGTAATTTCCTAATAAGAAATTAGACAATTTATCAGGAGACCTAACAATCTTAAATATTCATACCCCTAACAACAGAGTTCCAAATTATATGAAGCAAAAACTGAGAGAAGTGCAAACAGAAGTATATGTATCCACAATATAGCCAGAAATTTTGATACTGTTCTCCTGATAATTGATAGAGCAAGTAGAGAGAAAATCAGTAAGAATATAGAAGAGCAACAGTCAACCAACTTGACCTAATTGACACGTATAGAAAACTCCACTTAATGAGAGCAAAAGATACCTTCTTTTCAATTGCCCAAAGAATATTTGCAGAGACAGATCATATTCTGGGCCATAAAACCAGTCTCAATACATTTAAAAGGTTCAAGTCATACAAAATGTATTAACTGATGTTAATGGAATTAAATGAGAAACAAAAAACAGAAAGACCTCTGGAAAACACCCAAATATATGGAAACTAAATAACATACTTTTAAGTTACCCATGGGTCAAAGAAGAAATCAAAAAGGAAATTAGAAAGCATTTTGATCCCAGCACTTTGGGAGGCTGAGGTGGGCAGATCACAAGGTCAGGAGATCAAGACCATCCTAGCTAGCACCATGAAACCTCGTCTCTACTAAACAAAATTAGCTGGTGTGGTGGTGGGCTCCTGTAGTCCCAGCTACTCGGGAGGCTGAGGCAAGAGAATGGTGTGAACCTGGGAGGCAGAGGTTGCAGTGAGCCAAGACTGTGCCACTGCACTCCAGCCTGGGCGACAGAGCGAGACTCTGTCTCAAAAAAAAAAAAAAAAAAAGACATTTTGAATGAATAAAAATAAAAATAAAAATATTTCAAACTTTGTGAGATACCACAAAAGCAAAAAGCCCATATTTTCAAAGAAGAGAGGTCTAGAATCATTGACTTCAGCTTCTAACTTCAAAAACTAGAAAAGATAAAATCCAAAGTGGACAGAAGAAAAGAAATAATAAAATCTTAGATGAAGTCAATGAAATAGAAAATAGAAAAAAAATCAATGAAAACAGAAGCTAATTCTTTAAGAAGATCAATAAAATTGCCAAACCTTCAGCAGATTGATAAGAAACAAAAAAGAAAGAAGAAATGAAGTCAGGAGTTAGAGAGGTGACATAACTGCAGATTCTACAGATACTAAAAGGACAATATGGGAGTATTATTAACAACTTTACGCTAATATCTTCACCAACTTGAATGAAATGGAAAAACTGCCTAGAATTACAAACTACCAAAACTCTCTCAGCATGGATCTGATAATCTGAATAGCCCTAAATCTATGAAAGAAATTGAAGTTTTAGTTTAAAATTTTCCCACAAAGAAAATTCCAGGCCCATGTGGCTTCAGTGGTGTATTCTATTAAATATTTAAGGACGTAAAAACTACCCATTCTACACAAACATTCTGAGAAAATGGAAGAGGAGGAAATTCATTCTATAAGGTATGATGATTCTAGAACCTAGGATATTACAAGACAAAAAAATTACAGACTCATAACCCTCATGAACATAGATGCAAAAATCCTAAATAAAACTTCGGGAATCATATGTAATAATTTAGAAAAAGGAGACCACAACATGACCACATGCTATTTATCTGAGGAATCCAAGAATTTAACATTTGAAAATCAACTTAATGTAATTCACTATGTAAACAGACCGAATAGGCACAGAAAAACATTTGACAAAACATGACATCTGTTTCTCATTAAAAATCTCTCAGCAAATTTGGATAAGAAGGGAATGTCTTTAACTTGATAAAGGGAATCTATGAAATAAACTATAGCATACATCATACTTAATGATGAAATATTGAATATTCTTCCACTAAGGTCAGGACCAACACAAGAATGTCTGCTCTCACCACTTCTATTTAACAGTGTGCTTGAGATTCTAGCTTGGGCAATAATGAAAAAATAAATAAATAAAAGAATAAAAGATGTTCAGATTGGAAAGGAAGAAGTAAAACTCCCTTTATTCCCAGATAATGTGATAGCTTACATAGGAAATCTGAGCAAATCTTGAAAAGCTCCTAAAACTAATAAATGGGCAATGTTGCTGGATACAGGATCAGCAAGCAAGAATCAGTTGTGTTTCTATGTACTTGCAACCAACTATCAGAAATTTAAATAAAACAGTGCTGCTTACAGTAGCATAAAAATATGATACATAGATGTAAATTTGACAAGATATGTGCAAGACCTATATGCTGAAAGCTACAAAACATTGCCAAAATAAATTAAAGCAGATCTAAATAAATAAAGATATCATGGTATTGAAGACTTGATATTGCTAAGTTAAAGTTCTCCCCAAATTGATCTGTAGATTAAACACAATCTCAATCAAAATCTTCACACACTTTTTTGGTACAAATTTACAAGCTGATTCTGACATTTATATGGCTATGCCAAGGACCTAGACTAGTTAAAACAATTTTGAAAAGAAGGAAAAAGTTGAGAACACTAAACATTACCTGATTTCAAAGTGTATAAAGCTGCAGCAAGACACTGTGGTACTGGAGTCAAGTTAGACAAGTAGACCAAGGGAACAGAACAGAGTCCTGAAACAGACCCAAACATAAATGAAAACTTGGTTGTTGACAAAGTTTAAAGCCCAGTTCTTGGACAAAAATGTAGCCTTTCAACAAATGGTTCTGGAAAAAAGGGAATATCCATGTGCAAAATAAATGAACTTTGATCCACATGTTGTACCACATACAAAAATTAACTCAAAGTGAACAGTAGACCTAAGTGTAAAATCCCAAAACTATAATACTTCTAGAAGAAAACATAGGATAAAATTTTTGCAGCCTTGGGTTAAGCAAAGATTTCTTGCACAAAATACCAAAAGCACATACTGGGTGAAAATATTTGCAAATCATGTATCTGATAAATAACTCATATCAAAAATATCTAAAAACTCTCAAAATTCGACAATAAGAGAAAAAACAACCAAATAAAAAAAGGAAAAAAAAATTAAATAGACACTTCACCAAAGAAAATATATTGGTAGCAAATAAGCACAGGAAAACATGCTCAACATCTGTAGTTATTATGGAAATGCAAATTCAAACTGTCATGGATATCACCACATATCTATTAAATTGACAAAATTAGAAAGACCACACCAAATATGAGGAGGATGTGGAGAAACCCAAACTCTCATATACTGCAAGTACTTAAAATGTAAAATTTGAAAAATTTTGACTTATGCATACACTCACAAAATTGTCACAACAATCAAGATGGTGAACACATCTGTCATTCCCAAAAGTTTACTCATAACCCCATTTGTAATTCTCCCCTCCCACCATTTCCTGTTGCCCCCTTTCCCTTAGTCCCCAGGCAACCATAGAAGCCACAGATCCTTTCTCTGTTACTATAGTTTAGTTTTTTATACCTTTACAGAAATAAAATGGTATAGTATGTATGCTTTTTGTCTTGCCTATTTCACTGGTGATAAATTTTTGAGATTCATCCAAGTTGTTGTGTGTATGAATAGTTCAGTTCTTTTCATTGCTGAGTAATATTCCATTGTATGGATATACCACAATTTGTTTATTCATTCCATGTTGATGAACATTTGAGTAATTTCTACCTTTGGCTATTACAAATAAAGCTACCATGAACATTCTTATATGACTTATGCCTTTCTTTCTTTGAATAAATACCTGGGAGTAGAAAGTCTTCATCATTATGGTAGGGATATATTTAATGTTTTGTGGAAGTCCTAAGCTACTTGAAAACCTTCTCAAAGACCTATTGAGGTAAGGATCATTTATCTTAGAGATGAGGAAATTTGAGTCTCAGAAAAGTCATATTGATTTACCCAGTGTGTCTCTGCTAGTAAGTAGTACAACCAAGTGCAACTAAGTTTGGAACAAACTTAATTCTTCTGATTCTACACCCAGGAGATGCTTCCATCAGCCCATAGACATTCCTAAAAACCTAGTCTCACCACTAATATTGCTCAGCATTTATACACTGTTACTACAGAAATAGGAACTTGGAGACCTCCTGTTAAAAGAGTGCTTCAAAAACATTCTATGAAACATTAATCTTACAAGATGATGTGTGACACAAGCGTTTGATGGTTAAGGAAACCTGGGAGGGCTACACCCATTAGCCCCCTTGTATAAGTACATCATGTTAAAATATGACAGATATGAGAAATTCCATAGCAACAAATTCATTTATATTTGTCTAATCATGTACATCCTAACCATATTTGAACTTAGAACTTGTTTTTTCACCTACAACTTTTTACTAGATATTATAAACTTTATAATAAAAATGTGTTAAGTGTGTAGTAAACTTTAACGAAATTTGAATTAAGACTTGTCAGGTCAGGATAACAGCACAGCCTCCTTTTACTTTGCTCTCTCAGCATCATGAAAGATACAAATAGAATGACAACTATTTAAAAAGTAAAACTTTGCACCAGGCATCAAATTGTGACTCTTTATAGATTGCCTATATATCAGAATAAAATCATTTAATTCTTATATTGAAGCAAAACCTACTGGGGCTTATTCATTTCAAGCTGAGTTATTCTTTGACATATTGAAATTCACTACAAGAAAAAACAATCTTTATTCTAAGCCTTTTCAAAGTTGATGAACAAAGAAAGCCACATCCAAGTTGTAAGTACATCTCTTCAGCTGTGTGGATAATGCAGCCTCATGCAATTAAGTTAAGTGGAAGTAGTTAAGAACAATTTGTTGATCTTCATGGCCTTTTGTCTGTAGGAAACCGATTCTATTCAAAACCATATGTCTAGACCACATTTATGCTTTAGAAACAAGGCACCAAATTTTGATCCAGACTGCCTAGGTTACCTCTTGAACCTACTGACATCTTTATTTTGAGTGTAAATTTTTCCGCTTTAGTAGAGCAGTGTGCCCCAAATCAAAATGGTGAGTGTTGCAAATTCTGGAAATCATAGGTTGCCAATTCTTCCTTTCCACTCACACTGTCAATGACTGTTCAGCATGATGAAGAGGCAGGAATAAGAATGGGAGAAGGCAATGCAGAAACTCCCTAAGCAGGTTATTCTCCATCTTCAAATACATTCTCTGTATTTGAATGGCCCTCCATCTCTTCAGGGCCTACGGAGGCTCCATCACTCTGGTTCTCTTTCCCTCTGGCTTCTGATTGGGATTAGCCAGTGGTGAGCACCATGAGGTCCTGAATCTTGCCCCTCTTCCACTACCCCTTGCACCCTCTTTGCCTGTCTGTTCTTGGCTAGGGCTGCCTTCCTCTGCTCTCAGCTGTGGCTCCAGTCAGGCACCCCCTCCCTCCCACAGCTCTGCAGCTGTGCTCAAGATCTGCTCAATTCTCCTCCCCTGCTCCCTTGAGGTCTCATGATGGTGAAGGCTGCCCAGTGCTGCCAATCCAGGGTGCTTCACTCCCCTTGTTTTCCTCTTGACTCTGCTCCCACCTCTGTGAATAGTCCCTTTGTTAAACGTCTACTCATTACCCCTTTGAGTGTGCCAGCTGTTCCCTGCCAATATCGTCACATGTACCCATGTTCTAATGTTAAAATTCCTACCAAATCACTTAATTTATATTACAGTTAAAAGTTGTGATATGAGTTTTTCAAATTAGATGTCTTGCTTTGAAAGGGGAAATTTTTAGAAAATGTATTTTTAAATGAGTGAGGGTATTTTATACTAAAATGGTGAATCCTAACTTTTTTCTCAGTAGGTTGAGGAAAGCATTTTAGCTACTTAAGACTGGCTGACAAAAGTGTGTCTTCTCTCCTTTTTCCTTTTCACACTCACAAGAAGTTCTAGGACATGCTGGCCCCAACTGAGGCCATCTCCTCACCCCACACCCAGACTTGTGACTCCTCTGGATAAAGGACAAAGTTGATTTGCTTTCCTTGTTTTTAAACCATAGCTGCTAAATTGAGGGAAGTCAAATGATCTGGTATTCTAACATTCCACATCTCCTTCCAAATTCTTTTTCTTTTTTACCCCCTATTTTCTTCCCCACCTTGTTCTATTTCCTACAAAATGGCTTTTGTTTCTTTCCCCCTTCTTTCCTGTTGTTATGTGATGGCCCATGTCCCAAGACTGACCCTCAGCCACTTGTGAGGTGTGTCACAGTGACGTATAACTGATAGGAGCCAGGGTTCTTAAGCTTGCAAATATTTTACTTAAAAAAATAGATGCAAATGGATTCAAGGTTACTCTGCAGAATAACATAACTCTCAATAATCTAAAATCCATAGTGCTTGGCCAGGTGTGGTGGTTCACTCTTGTAATCCCAGCACTTTGGGAAGCTAGGGTGGGAAGATTGCTTGAGCCCAGGAGTTTGAGACCAGCCTGGGCAACATGGGGAGGCCCTGTCTCTACAAAAAAATTAAAAAAAGAAAAATAGCTGGATATGGTGGCATGTGCCTGTAGTCCCAGCTGCTTGTGGGATTGAGGTGGGAGGATCGCTTGAGTTGGGGAGGTCAAGACTGCAGTGAACTGTGATCCCACCACTGCACCCCAGCCTAGGCAACAGACTGACCCTGTGTCAAATAATAATAACAATAATAATAATAACAAAACCCATAACACTTTCTTGAGTGGGAGAAAAAAATGTGGAATGATCGCGAATGTATCAGAAATTACACATAGCTGATAGTCTTGCCTTTCTATTACTGATCTACATTTAATAGCTCCGGCCATTAAAAATCATTGTAGCACTTTATTTCTGCACACACAAATTGTTTTTGACTCATTAAAATCTGGACATGCCTGTGGGAGTGTTGCAGATTTAAATATCATTCATCAAGTAAGCTGTCGTACAAAAAAAGTCTAGCACAGCTGCTTCAGGGAAAAACTAAAAGAAACCGCATTACTGTGGGGAAATCCCCAATGGAGGTCCTATATGGCTTGAGAAAGAAACCCTCAATTGTAATAATTACATCATTATATTTGTGGATCTTGAATGAGTCTTATCTGTTAAAGATTGCTTCCCCCTTCAGCATCATTTTTTATTAAAAATTTTTCCCAGCATCTTCTTCTTCTTTTTTTTTTTTTTTTTTGAGACAGGGTCTCGCTTTGTTGCCCAGGCTGGAGTGCCATAGTGCAATCATGGCTTACTGCAGCCTTGAACTTCTGGGATCAAGAGGTCTTCCCGCCTCAGCCTCCTGAATATTTGGGATTACAGGCATGAGCCACCACGCCCAGCCCAATTTGTCTTTTAACAACAAATTTAGAGAGTATTAAAAATGTCTTTTTCACAGGCAGAACTATTCTCAATGTGTTCAAGCAGAACTCTAAGTCCTAAGTTAAAGACAGTCACATAACTGGGTTCCAAACTGCAGCATATGATTCTGTTTTGAGCACAAGATGACACCAGGTGTTACAGTTTTGAAAAGAGATTTGTCAGGGCCTGGCTTGACCAGCTGCAGCAGGGGCCTGGGAGGAGTTGGCTCTGCAAGGAAGGGCCTTACTGGGGAGAGTCAGCAGGGTCGGCTCCATTGAGCAGCAGACTCTGGGAAGGGGTCTCCTGTGGCAGGCAGAATCCTGTGTCCAGTGGGCCACATTACAGATTGGAGGGCATTGTTGAGAACAGCAATTTACATCAGAGAGGACCAGCAGAGTTCATCCCCACAGGAGCACTGCTATGGGAAATTGGAAACAGGCTGCTGGGAAGCTAATGGCAGCTGGCAGTACAGGGCATACTGTCTTCCAGCAGCTGAGCCTCAGGTACAAATGCCACATCTGGGAGCATCTGGTAAGGAAAAGGCAGGGCCGGTCCTAAAGGTACTGACACCAGGCAAGTCAATCAGGTGCAAGAACGGGAAGATACTCATTTGCAGAACTGGGTGAAAAATGAGAATCAAGGCTCAGAAAATGACCCTTTATTGAGGCATTAACCAAAAAAAAATTAAAAAAAAATTTTTAGTAGAAATGAAGTCTCATTATGTTGCCTAGGCCAGTCTCAAACTCCTGAGCTCAAGAGATCCTCCTGCCTTGGCCTCACACAGTGCTGGGATTACAGGCATGGACCACCACACCTAGCTTGAACCCTTTTGTGAAAGTGAAACATGAGTGCAGAGTCAGAGAAGCGGTAGAGCTGACAATGCAAAATCCAGAGTTTTAGAATAGAGTTTGTTAATCCCTTATACTTAAAGACTTATCTGACTTTTTAAAAATGTGGGCTGGATCTTCAGCTTACAGGAACCTCTCTCTCAGCACTCAAAAGAGAGAGAGAGAGAAAGTAAAATATATATATATACATATATATATATAGGTTCCCTGAACTTGTCTATGACACATAGTGTTAGTCAAGATTCTTGGGGGCAAATGGCAGAAATCCAATTAAAATTAGTTTTAAGAAACTACAATGAAAGGAATTTACTTGCTCATGTAACTGGAAAGTACAAGGCTGGAGCTGCCAATTACAAAAAGGGCTCAAATGCTGTTCCCTGGGCTCTTTACTCATCTTTCTCTTTACTGTTTTCTGCTTTTGTTGGGTTGGTAAGTGTTTAACAACTAAATCTCTGGGGAAAAAATGTATGTACGTACATACATACACAAAGTTATTATAAATTTTACTAATATAAGGAATGTATAGCACAATTTACAAAGAATAATATCTAATATTCTTTTTTTTTTTTTTTTTTTTTTGAGACGGAGTCTCGCTCTGTCACCCAGGCTGGAGTGCAGTGGCTGAATCTCAGCTCACTGCAAGCTCCGCCTCCCAGGTTTATGCCATTCTCCTGCCTCAGCCTCCCAAGTAGCTGGGACTACAGGCGCCCACCACCTCTCCCGGCTAGTTTTTTGTATTTTTAGTAGAGACGGGGTTTCACCGTGTTAGCCAGGATGGTCTCAATCTCCTGACCTCGTGATCCGCCCGTCTCGGCCTCCCAAAGTGCTGGGATTCAGGCTTGAGCCACCGCGCCCGGCCTAATATTCTTTATGTAAATTTGATACAGCTAATTTATTCTCATAGGATACTTTTGTTTATTTTTGTTAAACTCTTGTATCTGTAAACAAATATGGTTGTTTTTGAAGAACCAGTATAATTCTGACTTGAATGTTAGTGGATATTTTCATTTACAAGAAAGACAATGCTATGTACTAAACTGTGTCCTCCTCGAATTTATTTGTTGAAGCCCTAACCCCTAAGGAGACTGTATTTGTAGATAGGGCCTATAAGGAGGTAATTAAGTTAAAGGAAGTCATGAAAGTGGGGCCCTAATCTGATAGAACTGGTGGCCTTAAAAGAAGAGGAAGAGGGAGGGAGAATTCTCAGACTCGAAGAAGTCATCTAAGCACACAGTGAGATGGAGACCACCTACAACCCAAGAGAGAAGACCTTAGAATGAAACCTACCTTTCTGCACCGTGATCTTGGACTTCTAGGCTCCAGAACAATGAGAAATAAATTTCTGTGGTTTAGGCCATCCGGTCTATGGTATTTTGTCATGGCCCACAGAGACTCACACAGATAAAAAAGAAAGTGAAACAATAAAGACATATATGGGAACTTTACGTTTTTTGCAAAGACTAACAACTTTGCTCAACCAGATAATAGTTTTTGGATAATAGAATATTTTATTTCTTTTTTGTTCTGTTTATGTAGCATCTTTAGAGATGACACATTTTAAAGTTTAATCTGCATTACTAACAATTTTTCCATCACTGTTAACTTTAGATAGGGGATTGGCAAAATGCCCTGTGGTCCTAATCTGGCCTGCTGTCTGTTTGTTGTAAATGAAGTTTTTTGGAACACAGCCACACTGACTTTGTTTACGTATTGTCTATAGCTGCCTTTGCACTGCAATGGCACAGTTGAGGAGTTCTGACAGAGACTCTATGACCTGCAAACCCTGAAATGTTTATTGTCTGGTCTTTTACAAAAAAAACTTGTGAACTTTGGTTTAGAAAACCAACAAAATAATAAATTAAGCCTTGTAGTGTTTGAAAATTTTCATTGTATAAATATTCCCACTATGGGTAATTTCAAGCTGCCAATGTAAATGTCACTGAACACAGAATTGAGAAAAAATGTGCAGTAAAACACCATTATGTAGCATTTCCACCAAAATACTATATAAGTTCCAAAAAAACTTTTTTTTTTGTTTTATAACAAAAGGTATAACTAACCCCAGGAACATAGATAATAATAAAATGCAGTCAAATAGTTAGGAAAGGAGTTTTGAATATGTACTATCTTTGCTTTTACTATAATTTATTTAATTGTAAGTTTATATAATTTGCTTTTTAATCATGGCTGTCTTTAATGACCGGCTCACAAAATCTCCTGAAAATTTAACAGTTGATGCTTATGAGCCAATATGAGCTGACTCCAGCACACCACCATCTCGGTTTCTCCAGGCATGTTGACCTAACTCTCCTCTGCTGGCAACAGGCTCCTTATGGCCAGAAAGTTTGTGGCTGGCTGCCCCAAGCCTATATCTTATAGCCTCTGATAACAATGATGAAAAACTCTGGAGCCTTTAATATCCATAAGTCACATTCAGTGCCTGGAGCAATCATTCTGGAGAATAGGCTAGAGTGAGTACAATGACAGATAATCTCACCAGGACTACATTGAATGGGACAGGGGCTGTTCCTTTCTTATAGAGTGACTGTGGGTATATAAAAATTGCCTAAATTCGTTCCTAGCAATCCTACTTGCCCAACTCTAAATGCTTGTCAATGTTGAAATGAGGTATAAAGAATTCAATACAACACCCCAGTGAGTTGGGATCATGGTAAAGCACAGTTGAGACAAGTACTTCCCTGGATGTGGATATCAGGTATGCCATTAATGTACCTTTCAAGTACATTGATCCCCTCTCACTGCAAATAAAATGTATTGATCTTTTTAATCTCATCCATGTTGACATTCTAGCCAATGTAAACACCTAGCATTTTTTCATGAGATCTGCTCTTAAGACATTTTTACATGATCTAGATTTGAAAAAAATGTATTTTTTCTAGCCTCAATGTGAGAATTGGTTTTTTTCTCAGTTGTTTTTTTATTTCAGCCCACTTTACCAATCAGTTGAGACATTTTAATATTTTGATTCTACTGTCTGCAATATTGTCTATTCCCACCAGCTTTATTTTGCTTGTATATTACAGTTATTTATGATTTCCATGTTTTTATCCCAGTCATTGTTAAACTTAAAAAAAAAAGAATAAATTCCTTTGAGATACCACTAGAAGCTTCTTTTCACATTGGCATCCAACCATTAAGTGGCATCCAACCATTAAGTGATTGCACAGTGAAACTGGTGCAAATCCAGCCCATGTGTAATTATTGCACATGAGCTCTGTTTTCTGTGTGAAGGAAGGATCAATGTCTTCCGCCAATTATACTTCATTCTTTGAACAATACTCTAGAGAAACTATTATGCAATTAATATGATTAGGGTTTTATTTTTTGGGAAAAGCAAATAACATCAATTTATGATGTTAACTATTGTTCTAAAGTAGGTCATAGTAAGATCTATAAACCCCTTTTCCAGAAGATAAACATCCATCTCTTGCAAAAATAGAAGAGACTGTATAATGATTGCCACATTTCTGTGAGACATTCCTTTGTCTAGAATTTATGCTGATTTGTGGTTTAATAAAGCACAGTGAGGGACCTTCCCATTGAAACTATCTAAAATGAGTTGTGATAGGTGGTGATGTCTCTATAGCCCATCATTTCTGCCCTCTGCCTCTTAATAGAAGAGTTCAAACACCTTGATTTCTTGCACAGTCACTTCACCATGGCCATGGAGTTCTTGTATGTTTGTGTGTGGTGGGGGAGGAGTTGGGAGTGGAGATGCAATCTGGAAGACCACGCCCTACCCATTTCCAACTCTCCCCCTCACCACACACAGGAATTTCTCATAGAAATATGGCAATCAGTATATAGGGTCTGAGGGTATCTCTCATCTTGACCAAGCTCTAAAACAATGTAGGCCCCATGATAGGACTAATTTTTCTCCTGGTTGTATGCTGTGTTCAATGTTGAGATGGCAGGTGCTTTGTGTCTAGCTTGCTGTTAAGGGAGGAGTACAAGACAACAATTATGGGGATTGAGGGGTTGAGGTGGGGAGACACCAGAGTTAAAGTATTGAATTGGTATCTTGCCCCATCAGATCGTAGGCTGATTCTTGCTTCCCCATCAAGATTGTGTCACTTTTTGGTGTCCTTCGTTTTGTGTCCCTCCTTGCATTTTTTTTCAGATAGCTTGTCAAAAACAGAACTCCTCAGAGTACCTATGTACCTGCATTGGTCTCTATTTTGGCTTTCCATTTTATTTCTACTTGAGATCATTTATGATGATCTTGTCAACATTTTGCTTTGTAGAACCTCCAATTTTTCTTTAGCCATATTCCTTCTTAGTCTCAGACAATGGATCGTGTCTCCACTTCTTTTAAACATCCTTTGAGCTACTTCCTCAGGGAAGTCCAGGGAAATATCTACCCACTCAAAATTCCTCCCCCTTCCTCAACACTATGTGACAGGGTCATTTTTTCTCATGACTGCTGTCTCTTCCATACCCTCAGCCAGTCTTTTATGTTGATCAGAACCATGTTTGGCATAGCTGTTTTTCTCATTGTTTTCCTTACTTTAATGGAGGATGAATTGTCAATAAACTAAGCCAAGGATTTACTAGATACTCCCCTGTGGGAAGAATGGCACTTCTAGCAGAAGTATGAATTGCCAACCCTCCATTACTAAATATAACCTTGCCACAATGTCCTTCTGAATTTCACACAGGGTTTTATACCTTCTTGACATAATTCTTCCATTAGATTGATTTTCTGACCTAGATTTCCCTTCTAATGGCCCATTCCACTTGACAGTTCTATCCTTTTGGGACTCCGTAACACCAATAGTATCATACATACTTTTCTCCATGGAAAGGTCAAGCTCATTTTCTTTGTTTATCCAGGTGGATTCTACGAAGCTTGTTTATTTCTACATGTCCAGCATCAACAAAGTACCTAGCACATGATAAGTAGTCAATAAATGCAGGTTGAATAAAAATAAGCTGGTATAGATGCATATGAAAAACTAAATATTTTTGAAAACTCTTCCCCTAGCTGCATTTTCTTGAGAATAATTGGGCTCCTTTTTTGCTATTGTTCTTTTCTCTGTATGTCACAGACTTATGTTTAATGGATTTTAGATCCTAGAACTTGAGTTTACAGGCTGAATATGTGCTATGGGCTTACTAGGGTAAGCCCTTCTTGCTCTCTCTCAAAGAGCAATATGAATCATCTTCTTGCTCTCTCTCAAAGAGCAATATAGCATTGAGACTTGGTAAACCATAAATAGAAAGCAAAGGGTGAAATTTCATTGTAAAACAGCAAAAAGAATCAGAATTCCCTTTATTCTTTTAGGGCAAAAGATCACTTCTTGCATTATTTGAAGGTGTCACATGAGAGACTTGCCTGCTTTTCAGAGGGCAGTATTGCATATTTGGGGCTGAAAGAAACAGGAGAGCAGAGGAGAAAGATAAGTTTTGAAAGCTCAGAGGTTTTATTCTAAGGTATAAGCAAGCCATTGTGGACAGTGTTCCTAAGAGAAACTCTCAAATAGCTTTTATAGGCAAACCAAGAAAAACTTAATTGAACATCCTAGAGAGCTGATTTTCCCTACCTACAGAGATAAAAATGATATTGCAATGCAGAGGGTAGGGCAACTCTTGGTATAGGTTACAAAGGAGTAGTTAAGTCCTAAGAGAAAGGTCATATTTTAAAATAGGTTGAAGAATAAAAGAAAGACTGAAAAAAATAATGGAAATATGGCAAGCACTTGGGCAGATGAACATGTTAAGAATACAGTCTGTGGAGGGGGCACACTACTTCTTTCTTGCTCCTCATTAGCAAATGGTGGGATCAAGTGTCCTGGAGAGTGACATAGTTTTACAGACCAATTTTCCAGGAAAGCATTTGGTTTCAGTGCAAATAAATTAGCGAATAAACTACCGGAAATACTGAAAAGGAAATCTCATGTGATTCAGAGTAAACTTAGGGATTCCTAAATGAAGAAACATCACCATTGTGCCCATGCCAAAAGGGTGATAAGGATTATTCCTCTTTCTTCAACAATTTCTCTTTCACTTCCTGATTTCAGTGGGCATTGGCAGGGCGCAGTCTTTGCTTGTTGCTCTTCTCTCTTAACACACTTTATTTATTTATTTGATTTTTGATTTTTTTTTGTAAAGACAGGATCTCACTATGTTCCCAGTGATGGTCTCAAACTCTTGGCCTCAAGTGATCCTCCCACTTCGGCCTCCCAAAGCACTGGGATTAGAGGCATGAGTCACCATGCCCAGATGACACTTAATTTTAGAAGGCTCATTGTTGCCCATAAACTTCAGCACCCCCCTCTCTCTGTATAGATGACACCCAAGTCATTAACTCTAGTCAAGACTCACTCTCATCACTTCCATCCCCATCACTGGATAATTCCACTTCAACATTGTGCCATGATCTCAGACTCCTCCACCAAAGTCACCATGTGCTCAGAGCACATCCTGCCATATGAGCTTGCTCTCTGGCAGGTAGGGGAGACATCTAGAAGTAAATTGGCACATGAGAGACAGAGAGAAGACTTTGCCAGTTGCAGGCAGGGATGTGTGTGACACATGCAAAATCTTCCTTTCTGCCTGGGAACAACTGCCTGTTCTGCCCTCTAATCCTGAGCCTTGGTGCAATTTCACCTTCCTGACTCTGACCTACTGGTTTCCCTCCTTACTTTGAGGACTGAATTCTGGCCTGTGTCCCTAGAATTAGTCCATTAGTCTGGCTCCTAATCCACATTTTGCTCATAAATCAGTAAGCTACCATTTGTATGAAAAAAAAGAGTATACATGACTATAATTATAGGACACTTGTAGAAGGAGACACAAGACATTAGTAAAAGTTGTTGCTTCTGAAGAAATAAATTAGGTAGCTGGGGGCAAGGGGAGAGAGACTTACCTGTCAAGCAAATCTTGCTACATATATGTGTATATATAGATATATATATACACACACACACATATATATATACACACACATATATAAATTTTAAATTTTCATTTAAAAATTAAATTAAAAAGTATATGCCCTATGGTCAGCTGATCATCCTATGTTCTGTCAAAAAATATTTATTGATTGTCTACATGCCAAACACTGTTGAATAAATAATGCTCTGCTAGTTTTTATTCTAGTAAATAGAAATAGTTGATAAACAAGTAGATGAGAAGCTAATTTCACCACCTCACACTCATCAGGATGGCTATTAATTAAAAAAAAAATACAGAACAAAATAAATGTTGGGAAGGATGTGGAGAAATCAAAACCATAATGCACTGATGGGAATGTAAAATGTTGCAGTAGTGTGAAGTTTCCTCAAAACATTAAAAATAGAATTACCATATGATCCAACAATTCAACAGCTGAGTATTACTCAAAAGAATTGAAAGTAGAGACTCAAAGGGATATTTGTACACCCATGTTTATGGCAGCATTATTCACAATAGCCAAAGGTGAAAGCAGCCCAAATGTTTATTGGCGGGTGAATGGACAAACAAAATGTGGTTCATACATACAATGGAACACAATCCAGTCTTGAAGGGAATTCTGACACATGCTGCAACATGGTGCACCTCAAGGACATCATGCTAAGTGAAGTAAGCCAGTCACAAAAAGAAAAATATCACATGATTCCACATATATAAGGTACCTAGAGCAGCCAAATCCATAAAAACAAAAAGCATAGGAGTGGTTGCTAGGGGCTAGAAGGATTGGGAAATGGGGAGTTTTTGTTTAATGGGCACACAATTTTGCAAGATGGAGTTCTAGAGAGGGATGGTGGTGATGGTTGCATAACAATGTGAATGTACTTATTACCACTGAAGTGTACACTCATTTTTTCTTTCAGAGACAGGGTCTCGCTCTGTTGCTCAGACTGGGATGCAGAGGCACAATCATGGCTGACTGCAGCCTCGACCTCCTAGGTGCAAGCCATCCTCCTGCCTCAGCTACCTCAGCCTCCTGAACAGCTAGGCTCACAGGTGCATGCCACTGTGCTTGGCTAATATAAAAAACAAGTTTTTTTTTTTTTTGTATAGATGGCCTCTTGCCGTGTTACTCAGGCTGGTCTTGAACTCTTGGGCTCAAGCAGTCCACCTGCTTCGACCTCCCAAAGTGCTGGGATTACAGGTGTGAGCTACCGCTGGCTTGAACTGTACTCTTAAAAATGGTTAAGATGGTATATTCTAAAAAAAGTAATAAGCGAATTTTAAAGACAGTAAGTAGTTTGAGGAGAATAGATGAAGGTGACAGGACAGAGTATAATGGGCTGGGCTCTACAGAGTGGGCAGAAGAGGCATCCTGAGGACCTGGCATCTGAATGGGACCAGGAATAATGGGAATGAGCTGGCAAGGAGAAGGTTCCAGGATCCAGAGGGCACGGCCATGTGAAGACCCCCTAGGTGGGAGAGAGCTTTCGTGTGCTGCAGGGACAAAAGAAGATCCGTGCAGCTGACACGTGCTGAAGGAGGCAGGGGAGGCAGAGCGTGTCCTTGTATGGGGGCAGAAAGCAGCGGTGCCACTCTACAGTTCAAGTCAGCTAGCCATTGGTGTGAGCAGACCACTCTGTCTTTACTCTTTCTTATGACGGAATTCTAATTACTCTTCTAATTATTCTTATTACCCTACCCTCTCTTTTAAGAGCCAAGATTGAAGTTTCTTTCAGATGAGATTTCTCAAGAGTGTCAAAGTAGGAAAAATGGATGCCTGAGGCCTGGGATGATCCCATATGTCCAGAAATGCAGGTATGGGCACCAATCCAACTCGATTCTGATATCAGAAAACCAGCTTTGGAGTTTAGGTCCAGTCAGGTCTGACTTTGAAGATCCTTCACATCTTTGAAGCTCAGTTTCTCCATCTGTCAGATGGGAATCATGAGAATATCTTCCTCACCACATCACTGTGAAAATCAAGTTAGTCGTGGATAACTAACTGTAAACTAGTGTTATTTACACATCAGTTGTTACTGTGACACTGATTTTCTGGCTCTGTGGTGCTGCACTTTCCCGTGGTTCTAGCTATCTCGGGGATTACCAAAATAAAATTCAGGGCCTGGCATGGGTCTCACACCTGTAATCTCAGGACTCTGGGAAGCCAACGCAGGCAGATTGCTTGAGCCCAGGAATGCAAGACCAGTCTGGGCAACATGGTAAAAGCCTGTTTCTACACAGAACACAAAAATTAGCCACGGATGGTGGCACATACTTGTAGTTCCAACTACTCAGGAGGCTGAGTTAGGAGGATCACCTAAGCCTGGGAAGTCAAGGCTGGAGTGAGCCATGATTGCACTACCACACTCCAGCCTGCGTGGCAGAGTGAGGCCTTGTCTCAAAAAAGAAAAGAAAAATTAAGGAACATTTTTGAAATAAAAGATGCAATGTGTGGGTTTGGAGAGTCCATGGAGAGGAGGAATGGCATGACGTAAAATACTGAAAACTCTAGAAAGATGCAGTGCTTGGACCTTCCTAGAGCAGGAGAGTCTCCCTGGAGCAGACCCTGGGAGCACACACGGCAGCTATGATGAGAGCCAGTGTGCCTGCCTGGTACAGCATCCTGAGATCATAGTGTACAGAAATCTGGGTCTCCACTTTTCTATTATTGTTGGTGACAGAGAAGACAAAGGCTTAAAAGAAAACAGCTGTTGAGGTGGCTTGAGTTCATTCAAAGAATAAATTTTAAATGTCCCAAAGAACCTCACAGATGAACTGAACTGAGAAATATTAAGTAGGATGAATAGAAAACTCCCTTTACTTATGAACATTTTGACCATAGAATCATAATGTCCTTTGAGATTGGGCCATGCTTTGGCAATCTTTCAAATGATGTTCTCGAATGCTGTCTTTTCCCCTACTTAGGTAATTGTTTGAACTTTGTGCAGCATGAGCAAGTTATCATAAGACACATCTAAAATATTATCTGTGGAAAAATTTGCTTTGAGGAAAGTGTGGTTGGATACAGGGAGAACTTGTGCAAAGGATCCCTTCAAACAATGTGTGTGGCTGCACATAGCTGATTCCTAATTAGAATGTAAATTCCACGAGGCAGGGACCATGTCTAGTTGGTCACGTTGTATCTCTAGGGCTTGTCAAGTGTCTGGCGTATAGCAAGTTATCAATATTTTTGAAATAATACATGAGTGAATAAATTAATGTTGTGGGTCTATCAGCAATTTCTCATCTTTGCCAACTTTAACAAAGAGTGATTTTTCTTTCCAAAATGGTAGTTCCAATCATGAATCTATTGAATACACTGAATCATTTCAAAGGATGTTTGTTACTTTAATAGCCCTTCATCAGGAAGCCACCTCAGGGATTGTTGGGATGCAAGGGAGAGGCCAAGTGCTGTGGGGAGGAGTAATAATCTGATATTCCAACCCTCTTCCATCGGAAGAGCTGTTTTCAACTGCTTTGCACACTGGGAATCTCTTCAACTTTTAACTTAAAAGATTTTGACCACTAAAATAAAAATGTGAAAAACTGCTTTAGGTCACTGACACCAAATGATTTAATAGGACCATAAGCATATAAATACTTAATAAGAGCCCTTGTAAGATGACGCATACATATATTTATATGGGAAACTGTGCAGCATTTTCTGAAACTTTCCAGCATCCCCCTTTTTTAAAAGGAACTTCGAACCACCAAATACCTGATTGCACTCTGCTGACCCCTGGGAATTTTCTGGACTTTCCTCTATCGCTTCCCCCAATAGGTCCTTTCCATCAAAAAATAACCTGTCATGAGTTCTCATTCCCTTACGAGCTACTCTTTATCTGGTAACCATGAATAGTAATAGGTTTAACTAGTCCCACTAAATGTGCTAGTGGTCCAAAAACAACATCTTTACCAGAAAGCCTGTAAGAAGCAGTTCTTTTAAACCTGAGTCAGAGAAATATTTGGGGCCAGTAGCTTTTCAGAGCTCTGAAATCATTCCAGTTGGTCAGTTGCTCACAGTACACAGGGATAGCCTAAACTATGAACCAATAATCTTCAAGGAATTACACTTCTATACATACCTGACCCCTCTAACTACTCTACCATTAGAAGGAAAATGTTCTAATTGGAAATCTTTTGTACAAGTACATTCTTTCCTGTGGATTAAACCATTCCCTACATTTCTTTCTAAGATAAGCAGACCCACCTGCTAACATTATGATTATTTCTGCCAAGATTATATAGTTCAGAAAAGGGTCTTCATAAAGTTTCCCAGGAAACTAGAATGTTGGCGAGATATCATTGGGAACAACGTGAAAATGGTAGGCGGTGGGAGGAGGTGGAGAGAGAATTTTTAACAGGTTTTCAATGTACTCAAAATAATACCCACTATGCAGCTAAGGTTTTGTGAAGGCTGAAAAATAATCCACACCAGAGAAATGGTTACAAACACACAAGGTGAAGGCAAATGCAAAATACTGCCAAGCAAAGGAGGCTGGCTGAGCCCAGAAAACAGTAACACACAGACTCTAAGATATGAACCAGTGGAGCTAAATAGTAATTAGTGACTGGATATTGTGCAAAGACTTAATTAATATTCCCATATTACAAAAGAGCACCTGCAAAGCATTGCACACTCAACCCACTAATGAGCATGAATTCATGTTGGCCTAGTAAAGGAGTAAGAGAAATTGCTCCTGTCATTTGCTTTTAAGGTGGGTTGACAAATGAATGCTATGTTGTCTTTTTTTTTTTTCTAGCTGGGTGATTTCCCAGGCCTGTTAATCACAGTTAGCCTTGTAGGTAGCATCTCTGACTCTAGAGGTTATCATCAGTATTTTTCTGTGAAGTATTTTACAAATCAGGGCAAGTAGATTTAATATTATTTCATACAACAAAAAAAACTGAGGATCCTTTTACAGTGCAGGAAAAATTTCCTGACAATTAACATTTATAGGTAGTTGAACAAAAATGCACCGATCATGAATTTCTGTTTTCAAATAAAAGACACACTTGAACTAGAAATCATCCTTTTATTTATTATTGGTGTCAAGGTTTAAAGGCATCAAAAGCCATGTATATTTAATGCAAACATTAATTTTTTTTTTAATTAGACTACAGAGTTGATTCAGATTTTACTACTTTTTCCATCTATGTCTGTTCCAGGATCCCATTCAGGTTACCACATTGCATTTAGTCATCATGTCTCCTTTGAATCCTCCAATCTGCTATAGTTTCTCAGCTTTTTCTTATTTTTATTTAATGCACATACTAAAATTTTTTGGTAAATTATCATTAAAAAGTTATCACCTTTGTTATTTATTTTTAATGGGCTTTGTTGGCATATGTTTAGCTACACTTAGCATAGTGTCTATTCTTAACAAGTGAGAGAATGGGTTAAATGTCAACCATAACTGTATCAAACAACATTTTGTCAAATAAAAAAAAAAGTAACTATTGTAGAAAAAGGCCATGGTGGTGAAAAGAAAGGAGATACAGAGGACTACAAATTCCCTTATTCTAAAAATTAGCTTGGATTTTAAATAAACATTGTTTTTGTTAAAAAAAAAAAAAAAAAAAAAAAAAAGGGCAACAAAAAGTAATCATCTAATCTACTTGGCTTAAACATTGCTCTCTGAACCTTTGTGGGAATTATTTTTGCCTATAAATAAGCTTTTAAACTATTAAGAACAAGGACTTCAGCCGGGCATAGTGGCTCATGCCTGTAATCCCAGTGTTTTGAGAGGTTGAGGTGGGCAGATCATGAGGTCAGGAGTTTGAGACCAGCCTGGTCAACATGGTGAAACCCCATCTCTACTAAAAATACAAAAAATTAACCAGGTGTGGTGGCAGGTGCCTGTAGTCCCAACTACTCAGGAGACTGAGGCAGGAGAGTCGCTTGAATCTGGGAGGCAGAGGTTGTAGTGAGCCAAGACCAGACCACTGCACTCCAGGCTGGGCAGCAGAGCAAGACTCCATCTCAAAAATTAAAAAAAAAAAAAGAACAAGGAGTTCTAGTAGAAAAACTATATTCTTAATAACGTTGTTTTTCAGATAGTGTGGCAGACAGAACAATGGCCTTCCAAACATGGCTATGTGCTAATCTCTAGAATCTGTGAGTATGTTACCTTTCATGGAAAAAGAGACTTTGTAGATATTATTTAATTAAGAATCATGAGATGGGGAGGTTATCCTCCATCATCCAGGTGAGCCCAGTGCAATCTCAAGGGTTACTGAAATAGAGAGGCAAGAAAATCCCAGTCAGAAAAAGGGAGGTGATGACAGAAGCAGAGGTTAGAGTCACACATTCTGAAGAGGGAGTAAGGGGTCATCATTCTAGGATTGCAGGTGGCCTCTAGAGGCTGGACAAGGCAACGAAGCAGAGTTTCCCCTGCAGCTTCTAGGAGAAACACAACCCTGACCTTGATTTTAACCCAGTAAGACTCATTTTGGACTTCTGAACTCCAGAATCATAAGAGAATATGTTTGTATTGTTTTAAGCCACTAAATTTGTGGCGAATTTTACAGCAGCATTAGGAAACACACAGCTTATGAAAAACAAAAATTATCTCCTGAGACAGGGGTAGAGAAAGATGGCAGAATAGAAGGCTTCACCGATCATGCCCAAGCTGCAAGGACACCAACTTAACAATGATCTACACAAAAAACTACCTTCATAAGAACCAAAAATCAGGTACCAGGTGAGTCACAGTGGGACAGAGCACCAAACAGTTCCTTGGGGTTCCCCAGTTCCAGGCCTTGGCTCTTGGACAGCATTTCTGGATCTGCTCTGGTACAGAGGGGAGCCCACTGCCCTGAAGGGTGAGTCCCAGGCAGCATTCAACATAAATTGACTGAAGAGCCCTTGGGCCTTAAAGGACCATCTGCAGTAGCCTGGCAGTACTCTCGTGGGCCTGTGGTGGTGATGGCCATGGGGTGAGGCACCTCTGCCTGTGAAAAGCAGAAGGAAGAACAAAAAGGACTGCATCTCATGGTTTGAGTGCCAGCTTAGCCATAGTACAATAGAACACCAGGTAGACTTCTAAGTCTTTTGACTCCAGTCCCTGGCTCTCTGACAGCACCTCTGGACCTAACTGGGGCCTAAGGGAATTCGCCACTCTGAAGAGAGAGAGAAACAAGCCTGGCTGGCTTGTTACTTGCTAATTGTAGAGCCCTAGGGCCTTGAGAGAAAATGGGCAGTAGCCAGGTAGTGGTTACAGTGCACCTTGGGTAAGACCTAATACTGTGCTGGCTTCGGGTCTAACCCAGCACAGTCCCAGTGGTAGTGACCACAGGTGTGCTTGTGTCACCCCACCCCAGCTCCAGAACAGAGAAAGAGAGACTGTTTGTTTGGGAGAAAGTAAGGGAAGAGAACAAAAGTCTCTGCCTGGTAATTCAGAGCATTTTTCTGTTTTTTGTTCAAGATGATCAAGGTAGTACCTTAATGAGTCGGCAAGAACCACAGCATTTTTGAGCTTGGGGTGCCCTCAAGTGCAGATATGGCTTAGATCACAACACCTTTTGAGCTGTGGAAAGCCTTCTCAGGAAAGACAGGCACAAACAAGCCCAGACTGTGAAGACTATAATAAATATCCAACTCTTCAATGCCCAGGCACAGATAAACATCTATAAGGATCAAGACAATCCAGGAAATCATGACCTTACCAAATGAACTAAATAAGACACCAGGGACTAATCCTGGAGAAACAGAGATATGTGACCTTTCAGGCAGAGAATTCAAAATAATTGTTTTGAGGAAACTCAAATTCAAGGTAACACAGACAAGGAAATTCAGAATTCTATGAGATAAACTTAACAAAGAGCTTGACATAATTTAAAAGAATTATGCAGAAATTAAGGAGTTGAAGAATGCAATTGACATACTGAAGAATGCATAGAGTCTTTTAATAGCAGAATTGATCAAGCAGAAGAAAGAATTAGTGAACTTGAAGACAGGCTATTTGAAAATACACAACCAGAGGAGACAAAAGAAAAAAGAGTGAAAAACAATAAAGCATGCCTACAAGATCTAGAAAACAGCTTCAAAAGGGCAAATCTAAGAGTTATTGACTTTAAAGAGGAGATAGAGAGATGGGGTAGAAAGTTTATTCAAAGAGATAATATCAGAGAACATCCCAAATCTAGAGGAAAATATCAATATCATAGTACAAATAGGTTATAGAATACCAAGCAGATTTAACCCAGAAAAGATTATCTTAAGGTATTTAATAATCAAACTCCCAAAGGTAAAAGATAAATAAAGGATGCTAAAAGCAGCAAAAGAAAAGACATACATACAATGGAGCTCTAACACATCTGGCCCTAGACTTTTCAGTGGAAACTTTACAGGACAGGAGAGAGTGGCATAACATATTTAAAGTGCTGAAGGAAAAAAAACTTTTACCCTGTAATAGTATATTTGGTGAAAATATCCTTCAAACATGAAGGAGAGATAAAGACCTTACCACACAAACAAAAGCTGAGGGATTTTATCAACATCAGAGCTATCATACAGGAAATGCTAAAAGGAGTACTTGAATCAGAAAGAAAAGGACATTAATGAGCAATAAGAAATCATCTGAAGGTGCAAAACTCACTGGTAATAGTAAGCACACAGAACATCACAGAATATTATAACACTGTAACTGTGGTATGTGAGCTTATCTTAAGTAGAAAGACTAAATGATGATATAATCAAAAATAGTAACTACAACTACTTATCAACACATGGATAGTACAATAAGATATCAATAGAAATAACAAAAAGTTTAATAAAAGTGGGAGGACAAAGTTAAGGTGTAGAGTTTTTATTAGATTTCTTTTTACTTGTTTGTTTATGCACAGTGTTAAGTTGTTGTATCAGCTTATAATGGGTTATAAGAGTATCTGCAAGCCTTGTGGTAACCTCAAATCAAAAAACATAAAATGGGTACAAAAAAATAAAAAGCAACATATTAAATCACACCAAGAGAGAAAATCATTTTCACTGAAAAGAAGACAGGAAGAAAGGAAAGAAGGAAGAGAAGACCACAAAACAACAAGAAAACTAATAAAAAATGGCAGGAACAAGTTCTTACCTATCAATGATAACACTGAATGTAAATGGACTAATTTCTCCAATCAAAAGACACAGAAGGATTGAATGGATTAAAAAACAAGACCCAGTGATCTGTTCCCTACAAGAAACACACTTCACCTATAAAGACACATATAGACTGAAAATAAAAGCATATAAAAAAATATATTCCGGCCGGGCGCGGTGGCTCAAGCCTGTAATCCCAGCACTTTGGGAGGCCGAGGCAGGTGGATCACGAGGTCAGGAGATCGAGACTATCCTGGCTAACATGGTGAAACCCCGTCTCTACTAAAAATACAAAAAAATTAGCCGGGCGTGGTAGCGGGTGCCTGTAGTCCCAGCTACTTGGGAGGCTGAGTCGGGAGAATGGCATGAACCCAGGGGGCGGAGCTTGCAGTGAGCCGAGATCGCGCCACTGCAGTCCAGCCTGGGAGACACAGCGAGACTCCGTCTCAAAAAAAAAAAAAAAAAAAAATATATATATATATATATATATATATATATATATATATATATATATATATATATATAAAAATATATTCCATGCCAATGGAAACAAAAAAAGATAGAGGAAGCTATAATTAGACAAAATAGCTGTCAAGACAAAAACTATAGGAGACAAAGAAGGTCATTATATAATGATAAAGGGGTCAATTTAACAAGAGGATATAGCAGTTGTAAACATATATGCACTAAATACAGAAGCACACAGTTATATAAAGCAAATATTGTTAGAGCTAAAGAGAGACCTTAAGACAATAATAGCTGGAGAAATCAACACCCCACTTTCAGTGTTGGACAGATCTGCTAGACAGAATAACAACAAAGAAACATCTGATTTAATGTGTGCTAGGGACTAAATGGACCTACTACATATTTACAGACATTTCACCCAACAGCTGCAGAATACACCTCCTCCTCAGCAAGTGGATTATTCTCAAGGATAGATGATATGTTAGGTCACAAAACAAGTCTTAAAACATTTAAAAAATTAAATTAGTTCAACCATTGTGGAAGAGTTGTGGTGATTACTCAATGATCTAGAACTAGAAATAGCATTTGACCCAGTGATCCCATTACTGGATATATACCCAAAGGATTATAAATCATGCTACTATAAAGACACAAGCACATGTATGTTTATTGTGGCACTGTTCACAATAGCGAAGACTTGGAACCAACCCAAATGTCCATCAATGATAGAGTGGATTAAGAAAATGTGGCACACATACACCATGGAATACTATGCAGCCATAAAAAAGGATGAGTTCATGTCCTTTGCAGGGACATGGATGAAGGTGGGAAACATCATTCTCAGTAAACTATCACAAGGACAGAAAACCAAACACCGCATGTTTTCATTAATAGGTGGGAGTTGAACAATGAGAACACATGGAGACAGGGCGGGGAACATCACACACTGGGGCCTGTCAGGGGGTGATGGGTTGGGGGAGGGATAGCATTAGGAGAAATACCTAATGTAAATGACGAGTTGAGGGGTGCAGCAAACCAACATAGCACACGTATACCTATGTAACAAACCTGCACGTTGTGCACGTGTACCCTAGAACTTAAAGTATTAAAAAATGTTTTAATTGAAATAATATCAATTATCTTCTCTGGCCACAATGGAATGAAACTAGAAATCAAGAGGAATTTTGGAAACTGTACAAACACACGGAAATTAAACAATATACTCCTGAATGACCAGTGGGATGATAAAGAAATTAAGAAGGAAATTGAAAAATTTCTTGGAAAAAAAATGATAATGGAAACACAACATATTAAAAGATAAATTTATAACTATAGGCACCTAAATAAAAAAAGAAGAACTTCAAATAAACAACCTAACAATGCATATTAAAGAACTAGAAAAGCAAGAGCAAACAAAACCAAGAATTAGTAGAAGAAAAGAAATAATAAAGATCAAAGTAGAAATAAATGAATTTGAAATGAAGAAACAATACAAAAGGTCAGTGAAAAAAAAAATGGGTTTTTGAAAAGATAAACAAAGATAAACAAACAAGATAAAAGATAAACAAAACAATGGGTTTTGAAAAAGATAAAAAAAATCAACAAACATTTAGCCAGAACAACAAAGAAAAAAGAAGACTCAAATAAACAAAATCAGAGATGAAAAAGGAGACATTACAACTGATACTGCAGAAATTCAAAGGACCATTAGAGGCTACTACTATGAGCAACTATATGCCAATAAATTGGAAAATCTAGATGAAATGGTTAAGTTCCTAGACACATACAACCTACCAAGATTGAACCATGAAGATATCCAAAACCTGAACAGACCAATAACAAGTAATAAGATTGAAGCCATGATAAAAAGTCTCCCAGTAAAGAAAATCCCAAGATCCAGTGACTTCACTATTGAATTCTACCAAACATTTAAAGAACTAATACCAATCCTACTCACACTAGTTGAAAAGTAGAAGAGGAGAGAATACTTTCAAACTCATTTATGATGACAGTATTAGCCTGATACCAAAACCAGACAGAGACACATCAAAAAAGAAATCAATAAGCCAATATCACTGATTAATACTGACACAAAAATCCTCACTAAAATGCTATCAAATTGAATTCAACAACACGTTAAAAAGATCATTCACCATAACCAAGTGTGATTTATCCCTGGGATGCAAGGATTGTTTAACACATGCAAATCAGTCAGTGTGATACACCATAGCAAGAGAATGAAGGAAAAAAAACCATTTGATTATTTTAATTTATGCTGAAAAAGCATTTGATAAAATTCAACATTCCTTCATGATAAAAACCCTCAAAAAACTGGTTATAGATGGAACATGTCTCAACATAATAAAAGCCATATACAACACACCCATAGCTAGTAGCATACTGAAGTGGGGAAGAGGGACTGAAAGTCTTCCCTCTAAGATTGAAAACATGACAAGAATCCCCACTTTCACCACTGTGACTCAACATAGTACTGGAAATTTGGCCGGGCGCGGTGGCTCAAGCCTGTAATCCCAGCACTTTGGGAGGCCGAGGCAGGTGGATCACGAGGTCAGGAGATCGAGACTATCCTGGCTAACATGGTGAAACCCCGTCTCTACTAAAAATACAAAAAACTAGCCAGGCGTGGTGGCGGGCACCTGTAGTCTCAGCTACTTGGGAGGCTGAGGCCGGAGAATGGCGTGAACCCGGGAGGCAGAGCTTGCAGTGAGCCGAGATCACGCCACTGCACTCCAGCCTGGGAGACACAGCGAGACTCCGTCTCAAAAAAAAAAAAAAAAAAAAAAAAAAAAAAAAAAAAAAACATAGTACTGGAAATCTTAGCTAGAACAGGCAAGAGAAAAAAATAAAGAGCATTGAAACTGGAAAAGAAGAAGTAAAATTATCCTTGTTTTCAGATAATATGACATATTTGGAAAAACCTAAAAGCTCCACCACAAAATTCTTAGAACTGATAAACAAATACAAAATCAACATACAAAAATCTATAGCATTTCTATATACTAACAGTGAACAAC
This sequence comes from Macaca nemestrina, assembly GCF_043159975.1. Lineage (NCBI taxonomy): Eukaryota > Metazoa > Chordata > Mammalia > Primates > Cercopithecidae > Macaca > Macaca nemestrina. The sequence continues at coordinate 66,287,324 of NC_092135.1, forward strand.
CTGCAAAAGAAATCAAAAAAGCAATCCCATTTAAAATAGCTGCAAATAAAATACAATACCTAGAGATTAACCAAAGAAATAAAAGATATCTACAATGAAAACTATAAAATGCTGATGCAAGAAATTGAAGAACACACACACAAAATGGAAAGATACTTCATATTCATGGATTAGAAGAATCAATATTGATAAAATGTCCATACTACCCAAAGCAATCTGCAGATTCAATGCAATCCCTATCAAAATACTAATGACACTCTTCACAGAAGTAGAAAAAGGAATCCTAAAATTTATATGGAACCAGAAAAGACCCAGAATAGGCAAAGCTATCCTAAGTAAAAAGAATAAAACTGGAGGAATCACATTACCTCACTTCAAATTATACTACAGAGCGACAGCAGCCAAAACAGCATGGCACTGGCATAAAAACAAACACATGGACCAGTAGAACAGAATAAAGAACCCAATAAATTCATTCATCTACAGTTAACTCATTTTTTACAAAGTTGCTAAGAACATACATTAGGGAAAGGACAGTTTCTTCAACAAATGGTGCTGGTGCTGGGAAAACAGGATATCCATATATAAAAGAATGAAATGAGGCTCCTGTCTCTCACCGTATACAAAAAATCAAATCAAAATCGGTTAAAGGTTTAACTCTAATACCTGAAATTATGAAACTACTATAAGAAAACAATGAAGAAACTCTCCAGGACATTGAACTGGGCAAAGATTTCTTGAGTAATACCCCATAAGCACAGGCAACCAAAGCAAAAATGGACAAACGAGATTACATCAAATTAAAGCTTCTGCATAGCAAAGGAAATGATCAACAAAAGGAAGAGAGAAAATATTTGCAAACTACCTATCTGACAAGGGCTAAGTAACCAGGCTATACAAGGAGCTCAAATAACTCTACAAGAGAAAATCTAATAATGCATTTGCAAAAGATCTGAATAGATATTTCTCAAAAGAAGACATACAAATGCCAATAGGTATACGCAAAGGTGCTCAACATTTTTGATCATCAGAGAAATACAAATCAAAACTACAATGAGATATTATCTCATCCCAGTTAAAATGACTTTTACCTAAAAGTCAGGCAATAACGAAAGCTAGCGAGAATGTGGAGAAAAGGGAACATTTGTACACTGCTGGTACGAATGTAAATTGGTACAATCACCGTGGAGAACAGGTTGGAGGTTCCTCAAGAAACTAAAAATAGAGCTACCATAGGATCCAGCAATCCTACTCCTAGGTATATACCCCCAAAAAGAGAAATCAATGTATCAAAGAGATATCTGCACTCCCGTATTTGTTGCAGCACTATTCACAAGAGTTAAGTTTTTGAAGCAACTTAACTGTCTACCAGCAGATAAACGGATAAAGAATGTGTGGTGCATATACACAATGGAGTAGTATTCAGCTATTAAAAAATGAGATCCTGTCATTTGCAAAAACATGGATGGAACTGGAGGTCACTATGTTAAGTGAAATAAGCCAGGCATAGAAAGACAAACATTGCATGTTCTTACTTTTTTGTGGGAGCTAAAAATTAAAGTAATTGAACTCCTGAAGAGAGAGACTAGAAGGATGGTTACCAGAGGCTGGGAAAGGTAGTGGAGTTTTGTTGGGAAAGACCAGAGGGGGTGATTGATGGATACGAAAAACAAAGAATGAATAAGATGTAATATTTGCTAGAACAATAGGGTTACTATAGTCAACAATAATCTAATTGTACATTTCAAATAACTAAAAGATTATAATTGGATTGTTTGTAACACAAGGAAAAAATATTTGATGTGATGGATACCTATTTGCCCTGGTGTAATTATTATACATTGCATGCCCATATCAAAATAGCTCATGTATAAATATATTGTATTTATCATTCTATAAATATATATACCTACTAAGTAACCACAAAAATTAAAAAATGAAAAAACAAAACCAAACAAATTATCTCCTTATTCTCACCACCCCCCTACCACTGAGAGTCAACGGCAAATTCTGCTGTGTTCTTATTTATATACATATTCGCAAAAACACAACTTGCAGCAATGGGGCTACCTTTTGGACTACCATTCTCTCTAACTTGATTTTTTTTTTTACTTAACATTGTGTCATTGACAATTTTCTAAAGACTGAATATCAGTTTTCACCTTTAACTTTTGTGGCGATGAGGACAGGTATTGTTGCATAGTTTGTTTTAATGTAGTCAATCCAACCGGTGATATTTAAGGTGACCTTTTCCCCATTTTTTAAACTACTGTAGTCAATATTTGATGAACATCCTTACACATCAACAATGCCATGAACCAAAAAGTTCAAGTGAAATGTAGTGGAGAAACCTTATGGCCTCGTTAAAAATGTTCTGTGACTATTCAGACTGCTACTGTGATGTGTTTGTACTGACTTTTTGTTGGTGACCTTTGAGTAATTTTTGGCCTTCTCTTTATTTCTTCTTTAATATGTTTTAGGGTGTCTTTGAGATGATGCCTTAAAATTTTGCATAAACTCCCAAGTGTATCAGTCAGGATTCTTGATAGAAAAAACATAAACTTACTGGTTATATGGAAAATAATTTAGTCACAGGATATTGGATAGCTTAAAGAATGGCCAGAAGAGCTGAAAAGTCTACTGGGAAACCACTCAGCTAGCACCCAGCCATAATCAAAACTGGTCCCTCATTGACTTCATTGCTGAGCACTCATCACTAGTCTATACACTGACATCGAACTCATGCCATTGCCACTTTCTGCCCCCAAGTCTTCCTCTCTGCTCTCTCCAGTCCCACCTCCAAGAAATGGGCAAAGTTGCCAGAGCCACTGCCTCCACAGCAAGCCTTCTCTGTTTCCACTTTTTTGGGTCACCCACTCCCCTTTTGAAATCTAGGGGAGGGTTGGGGGAAGTGGCCCATGCCCATTGCATTAGTCCATTCTCACACTTCTATACAGATACTACCTGAGACTGGGTAATTTATGAAGAAAGGAAGTTTAATTGGCTCACAGTTCCACATGGCTGGGAAGGCCTCAGAAAACTTACAATCATGGCAGAAGGTAAAGGGGAAGCAAAGCAAGTTTTACATGGCAGGAAGTGAGAGAGAGAGTGTGAAGGGGAAATGTCACACACTTATCAAACAATCAGATCTTGTGAAAATCCTTTTTCTTTTTTCAGATGGGGTTTCACTCTTTTGCCCAGGCTGGAATGAAGTGGCACAATCTTAGCCCACTGCAACCTCTGCCTACCAGGTTTAAGCAATTCTCCTGCCTCAGCCTCCCAAGTAGCTGGGATTATAGGAGCCTGACACCACTCCTGGCTAATTTTTTTTTTTTTTGGTAGTTTTAGTAGAGATGGGGTTTTGCCATGTTGACCAGGCTGGTCTGGAGCTCCTGGCCTCAGGTGATCCACCCGCCTCAGCCTCCCAAAGTTGTGGGATTACAGACGTGAGCAACCACACCTGGCTGAGATCTCATGAAAGTTTTATCACAAGAACAGCAAGGGGGAAGTCTACCCCATTATTCAAACATGTCCCACCAGGCCAGTCCCCCAACATGTGGGGATTACAATTCAAGATGAGATTTGGGTGGGGACTCAGAGCCCCACCGTATCACCTGTTAATCTCAGCACTTTGTGGGAGGCTGAGCTGCGAGGATTGCTTGAGCCTAGGAGTTTGAGACCAGGCTGTGCAACGTTGTGAGATCCCATCTGTAAAAAAGATTAAAAAAAAAAAATTAGCCGGGCATGGTGGTGGATGCCTGTAGTCCCAGCTACACATGAGGCTGAAATGGGAGGATCACTCGAGTTTAGGAGATCCAGGCTGCAGTGAGCCATGATCACACCACTGCACTCCAACCTGGGTGGCAGAGTGAGACTCTTTCTCAAAAAATAAAATAAATATAAAAATAAAATCTGGAGCAGGTGTGTCTCAGTGGCTAACCCTCAATTATGGCCATGGCCCTTCATACAAGGGAGCTGGGAACAAGAGTCTTCTGCATTTTCAGCTCCTACAGTAGGAAATAGACTCTGTCTTCCATGGACCCTCAAAAGGAAGAAGTCTCCAATGACAGAAATGGGTATTCATATGACAGGCAAACAAAAATAATTATATATGTCCACTACATCGGACAGTGAATCTTTAGTTTTTTAACCTTTTCTCCAATAAACTAATGGGTAGGCTTGGTTGAAACTGCCCTTATCTTTCTTGGACTAATATTAGAAGCTATGGTGAGTCAAGGGAACCAGGAAACACATTTAAATACAAAAGAGACCACCAGTACTTTTTAAAATGTTAATTTATGCATGTTTCAGATGACAACTCTAAATTTAAGAAAAAATTGTGTACTCACAGATGAGATGAAATGCTGTCTTAAGTTGGATTCACAATTATATGGAAGGGTATTAAGAAGGTGAGGTATAAATAAAACAAGATTGGCCATGCACTGATAGTGGTTGAAGCTGGACAATGAGTTCTGAGGGTTAAAGTACTCTCTCTAATTTTGAATTTATTTGAAAATTTCCATAAGAGAATGAAGAAAAAATTGTATAAAGTCATATCTATTCAGGAATATCTCTCAATAATTTCATACCTTTAGGAAAGCAAAGAAATTTCAAATGGTTTCCAATGAAGAGTTCAGCCAGATCATCTCCATAGGCATCTTGCCTGTCATGACTAAGGAACTGCTTTGCTTTCACTTAGCAAATGATTCAATGAGCTTGGTTACTCCCTGTGCCTGGTTTTTCTATATAATTTAAAAAGAAAATGTACCTTTAGCTTCTGAAGGAAACAAACACCACAGATAGACTTTCTGTCATTTATATCATCAATCTCAAAAATTTGGTCAACATAGTTAAGTCTTTTCATTTTTTTTTTAAAGTAAAATTTCCTTCAAAAATTGTACTCACAATACAGCAAAGACCTTAAAAGGGAAGTCTGTAGCAACAAATGCTTACATCATAGCAGAAGGAAGACCTCAAATAAAAAAAAAAATCTAACATTGCACCTCAAGGAACTAGAAAAACAAATAAAAAATAAACTCAAAATGAATAGAAGGAAGGAAATAATGAAGATAAGTGTGGAAATAAATGAAATAGAGATTAAAAAATACAAAAGAGCAATGAAATGAAGAATTTTTTTAATATAAAATCTACAGATATTTAGCTAGATTTGTAGGGGAAAAGTGAGAAGACTCAAACCAATAAATCAGAGATGAAAAAGGAGACATTAAAACTGATGCCACAGAAACACAAAGGATCATAAGGGAGTAAAATGAACAATTACATGCCAACAAATAGGATAACCTACAAGAAATGGGTAAGTTTCTGAACACATACAACCTATAAAGATTAAACCATGAAGAAATAAAAAATCTGAACAGGCCAATAACAAGTAATAATATTGAATCAGTAATAGTCTCTCATCAAAGAAAAGCCCAGGAGCTGATGGCTTCACTGCTGAATTTTACCAAACATTTAAAGATCTAATACCAATTCTACTCAAACTATTCCAAAAAATTAAAGCAGAAGAAATACTTCCAAACTCATTCTGTGGGCCAGCATTACCCTGATAACAAAACCAGATAAGGATACAACAAGAAAGTAAAACTATAGGTTAATATTCCCGATGAATATAGATGTGAAAATCCTCAACAAAATACTAGCAAACCAAATTCAATAGCATGTTTAAAAGATCATTCACCATGATCAAGTGGGATTCATCCCAGGGATGCAATGATAGTTCAACATGTGAAAATCAATAAATATGACACATCACATTAACAGAATGAAAGACAAAAACCAAAAAATAAAATATAAAATAAAAACCATATAAAATAAAAACCATATGATCATTTCAATAGATGCAGAAAAAGCATCTAACAAAATTCGACATCACTCCATGATGAAAATGCTCAACAAATTATGTATGGGAGGAATGTATCTCAACACAGTAAAACTCATATATGACAAACACACAACTAATATCATACTGAATGGAGGAAAGTTGAAAGGTTTTCCTCAAAGATTTGTAGCAAGACAAGGATGTCCACTTTTGCCACTTCTATTCAACGTAGTCCTGGACGTCCTGGTCAGAGCAATCAGGCAAGAGAAAGAAATATAAGGCATCCAAATTGAAAAGGAAGAAGCTAAATTGTCCCTGTTTGCAGACAACATGATATTATACACCGAAAACCCTAAAGCCCCATTAAAATCTATTAGAAATAATCAATTTAGTAGAGTTGTTGGATACAAAATCAATATAAAAAATCAGTACCATTTTTATACTCTAATAGTGAACTCTCTGAAAAAGAAATCAAGAAAGCAATCCTACTTACAATAACCAAAAAAGTAAAATACTTAGGAATAAATTTACCCAAGGAGGTAAAATATCTACACACTGAAAACTGTAAACTATTGATGAAATAAATTGAAAAAGACACAAGTAAATGGAAAAGTATTTTATCTTCATGGAAGAATTACTATCATTAAAATGTTCACACTACTCAAAGCAATCTACAGTTTCAAGGCAATCCCTATCAAAATAGCAATAATATTCTTCACAGAAATAGAATGAACAATCCTAAAATTTCTACAGAACCACAAAAATCCTGTAATAAGCAAGGCAATCTTAAGCAAAAAGAATAAACCTGGATGCCTTACACTACCTGACTTCAAGATATACTACAAAGCTATCATAACCAAAAGTAGCATGGTACTGGTAAACAAAAAAACAGACATGTAGACCAATGGAACGAATAGAGTGCCCAGAAATAAATCTGTGCATCTACATCCAACTCATCTTTGACAAATGTGCCAAGAACACACAATGGAGAAAAGGACACTCTCTTCAATAGGGTTGGGAAAACTGGATATTTACATGCAGAAGAATGTTATTTCTCACCATATGCAAAAATCAACTCAAAATGAATTAGACTTAAATTTAAGACACAAACCTATGAAAATTCTAGAAGAAAATATAGGGGAGAATCTCCATGACATAGGTCTGGGCAAAGACTTTTTGGTTAAGACCTCAAAAGTACAAGCAAGGTGTGCAGCTCTGACTCGGCTGGACAGAGTAGCGTGTGGAGGCTCGCATCATGGTTTTTCTCTCAAATGACTGCAGGAATAAATCAGGAAATGTGACAGGACCCACAGACCCTCTGAAAGAACTGGATTGCACTTGAAGGATCCAGGAGACACCCCAAACATTGTACTGGTATCCATGGCTGAAAGACCTACAGACGGTTCACATCACAGGATTCTGCAGACAATCCCCAGTACCAGCCCAGAGCCTGGTAGATTTGCTGGGTGGCTAGATCCAGAAGAGAGATAACAATCACTATAGCTCAGCTCTCAAGAAGCCACATCCACAGTAAAAGGGGGAGAGTACTACACCAAGGGAACACCCCATGGGACAAAATAATCTGAACAACAGACTTCAACCTTAGACCTTCCCTCTGACAGAGCCTACCCAAATGAGAAGGAACCAGAAAACCAACTCTGGCAATATGACAAAACAAGGTTCTTAAACAGCCCCCCAAAATCACACTAGCTCACCAGCAGTGGACCCAAACCAAGAAGTCCCTGACTGACCTGAAAAGAATTCAGAGGGTTAGTTATTAAACTAATCATGGAAGCTCCAGAGAAAAGTGAAGCCCAATGTAAGGAAATTTTAAAAAGATACAAGATATGAAGGAATAAATATTCAAGGAAATAGACAGCATAAATAAGAAACAATCAAAACTTCAGGGAACAATGGACACACTTATAGAAATGCAAAATGCTTTGGAAAGTCTCAGCAATAAAATCGAACAATTAGAAGAAAGAACAAAAGAGCTTGAAGACAAGGCCCTTGAATTATCTCAGTCCAACAAAGACAAAGAAAAAAGAATAAGAAAGTATGAACAAAGCCTCCGAGAATTCTGGGGTTATGTTAAACAACCAAACCTAAGAATAATCAGCGTTCTAAGGAAGAAGAGAAATCTAAAAGTTTGGAAAACATATTTAGGGGAATAATTGAAGAAAACTTCCCCAGCCTTGCTAGAGACCTAGCCATCCAAATACAAAAAGCACAAAGAACACCTGGGAAATGCATAGCAAAAAGATCATCACCTAGGCACACTGTCATCAGGTTATTCAAAGTTAAGACAAAGGAAAGAATCTTAAGAGCTCTAAGACACAAGCACCAGGTAACCTATAAAGGAAAACCTAACAGATTAACAGCAGATTTCTCAGCAGAAACCCTAAAAGCTAGAAGGAATTTGGGCCCTATCTTCAGCGTCCTCAAACAAAACAATTATCAGCGAAGAATTTTGTATCCAGCGAAACTAAACATCATATATGAAGGAAAGATACAATCTTTTTCAGACAAACAATGATGAGAAAATTCTCCACTACTAAGCTACCACTACAAGAACTGCTAAAATGAGCTCTAAATCTTGAAACAAATCCTAGAAACACATCAAAACAGAAGCTCTTTAAAGCATAAATCTCACAGGAGTTATAAAATGAAAATACAATTACAAAACAGAAAAAGAAAAACCAAGGTATACAGGCAACAAATAGCATGATGAATGGAATAGTACCTCACATCTCAGTACTACCATTGAATGTAAATGGCCTTATGCTCCACTTAAAAGATACAGAATTGCAGAATGGATAAGAATTCACCAACCAACTAAATGCTGCATTCAACAGACTCACGTAATACAAAAGGACTCACATAAACTTAAGGTAAAGGAGTGGAAAAAGACATTTCATACAAAGGGACACCAAAAGTGGGTCAGGAGTAGCAATTCTTATATCAGACAAAACAAACTTTAAAGCAACAGCAGTTAAAAAAGACAAAGAGGGGCATTATATAATGATAAAAGGCCTTGTCCAACAGGAAAATATCACAATCCCAAACACATATGCATCTTACACTGGAGCTCCCAAATTTATAAAACAATTACTAACAGAACTAAGAAATGAGACAGACAGCAACACAATAACAGTGAGACTTCAGTACTCCACTGATAGCACTAGACAGATCATCAAGACAGAAAGTCAATAAAGAAACAATGGATTTAAAATATATCCAGGAACAAATGGATTTAACAGATACATATGGAACATTCCATCAAAGAACCACAGAGTATACATTCTATTCAACAGCACATGGAATTTTATCCAAGATAGACCATATGATAGGCCACACAACAAGCCTCAATAAGTTTAAGAAAATTGAAATTATATCAAGTATTCTCTCAGACCACAGTGGAATAAAACTGGAAATCAACTCCAAAGGGAACCTTCAAAACCGTACAAATACATGGAAATTAAATAACCTGCTCCTGAATGATCATTGGGTCAAAAATGAAATCAAGATGGGAATTTAAAAATTATTCAAACTGAATGACAATGGTGACTCAACCTATCAAAACCTCTGGGATACAGCAAAGGCCATAGTAAGAGGAAAGTTCATAGCCCTAAATGTCTACATCAAAAAGTCTGAAAGAGCACAAACAGATAATCTAAGGTCACACCCCAAGGAACTGGAGAAATAAGAATGAACAAAACTCAAATCCAGCAGAAGAAAAGAAATAACCAAGACTGGAACATAAATACATGAAATTGAAACAAAAAAAAAGAAAAATGAAATAAAAAGCTGGTTGTTTGAAAAGATTAATAAAATTGATAGACCATTAGCAAGATTAACCAAGAAAAGAAGAGAGAAAATCCAAATAAGCTCAATTAGAACCAAAACGGGAGATATTACAACTGACACCACAGAAAAACAAAAGATCATTCAAGGCTACTACGAACACCTTTATGTACATAAACTAGAAAATCTAGAAGAGATGGATAAATTCCTGGAAAGATACAACCCTTCTAGCTTAAATCAGGAAGAATTAAATACCCTGAACAGACCAATAACAGCAGTGAGATTGAAATGGTAATTTTAAAATTACCAACAAAAAAAGTCCAGGACCAGGTGGATTCACATTGGAATTCTACCACACATTAAAAGAAGAATTGGTACCAATCCTATTGACACTATTCCACAAGATAAAGAAGAGGGAACCCTCCTGAAATTATTGTGTGAAGCCAGTATTACCCTCCTAATACCTAAACCAGGAAAGGGCATAACCAAAAAAGAAAACTACAGAGCAATATCCCTGATGAACACAGACGCTAAAATCCTTAACAAAATACGAGTTAACTGAATCCAACAACATATTAAAAAGATAATCCACCATGATCAAGTGGGTTTCATACCAGGGATGCAGGGATGGTTTAACATATGCAAGTCTATAAAAGTGATACACCACATAAACAGAATTAAAAACAAAAGTTACATGATCATATCAATAGATGCAGAAAAAGCATTCAATAAAATCCAGCATCCCTTTGTGATTAAAACTGTCAGCAAAATCGGCCATACAAGGGACATAACCTCAATGCAATAAAAGCCATCTATGACAAATCCACAGCCAACATAATACTGAATGGGGAAAAGTTGAAAGCATTCCCTCTGAGAACTGGAACAAGACAAGGATGTCCACTCTCATGACTCCTCTTCAACACAGTTCTGGAAGTCCTAGACAGAGCAATCAGACAAGAGAAAGAAATAAAGGGCATCCAAATCAGTAAAGAGGAAGTCAGACTGTTGCTGTTTGCTGATAATGTGATTGTTTGCCTAGAAAACCCTAAAGATTCCTCCAGAAAGATCATAGATCTGATACAAGAATTCAGCAAAGTTTCTGGATACAAAATTAATGCATACAAATCTGTAGCTCTTCTATACACCAATAGCAACCAAGCTGAGAATCAAATCAAGAACTCCACCCCTTTTACAATAGCTGCAAAATAATAATAATAATAATAATCATCATCATCATCATCAATACTTAGGAGTATACCTAACCAAGGAGGGAAAGGAAAACTACAAAACACTGCTGAAAGAAATCATAGATGATGCAAACAAATGGAAACACATCCTATGCTCACGGATGGGTAGAATCAGTATTGTGAAAATGACCATACTGCCAAAAGCAATCTACATATTCAACGCAATCCCCATCAAAATACCACCATCATTATTCACAGAGTTAGAAAAAACAATCCTAAAATTCATAGGGAACCAAAAAAGGGCCTGCATAGCCAAGTAAGACTAAGCAAAAAGAACAAATCTGGAGGCATCACATTACCTGATTTCATACTATAATATAAGGCCATAGTCACCAAAACAGCATCATAGTGGTACAAAAATAGGCACATAAACCAATGGAACAGAATAGAGAACCCAGAAATAAACCCAAATACTTACAGCCAACTGATCTTCGACAAAGCAAACAAAAACATGAAGTGGGGAAAGGACACCCTTTTCAACAAATGGTGCTGGGATAATTGGCTAGTCACATGTAGGGGAATGAAAGTGGATCCTCCTCCCTCACCTTATAAAAAAAATCAACTCAAGATGGATTAAAGACTTAAATCTAAGACCTGAAACTATAAAAATTGTAGAAGATAACATTGGAAAAACCCTTTTAGACATTGGCTTAGGCAAGGATTTCATGACCAAGAACCCAAAAGTAAATGCAATAAAAACAAAGATAAATAGTTGGAGCTTAATTCAACTAAAAAGCTTTCATCTGGCAAAAGGAACAGTCAACAAAGTAAACAGACGACCCGCAGAGCACGAGAAAATCTTCACAATCTATACATCTGACAAAGGACTAATATCCAGAATCTACGATGAACTCAAATGAATCAGCAAGAAAAAAGCAAACAATTCCATCAAAACGTGAGCCAAGGACATGAACAGACAATTCTTAAAAGAAGATATCTAAATGGCCAACAAACATATGAAAAACACTAATAATCAGGGAAATCCAAATCAAAACCAAAAAACTGTAGAGATTCCTTAAAGAACTAAAAGTAGAACTACCATTTGATCCAGCAATCCCACTACTGGGTATCTACCCAGAGGAAAAGAAGTCATTATATGAAAAAGATACTTGCACACACATGTTTATAGCAGCACAATTTGCAATTGCAAAAACATAGAACCAACCCAAATTCCCATCAATCAATAAGTGGATAAAGAAACCATGGGGGGTGTGTGTGTGTGTGTGTATATATATATATACACACATTATGTGTGTGTGTATATATATATATACTGAGTAGTATTCCATTTTATATATATATATAATGTGTGTATATATATATAAAATGTGTATATATATACACATTATATATATATATATAATGGAATACTACTCAGCCATAAAAGGAATGAATGGCATTACAGAGACATGGATGAGATTGGAGACCATTAATCTAAGTGAAGTAACTCAGGAATGGAAAACAAAACATCATATGTTCTCACTCACAAGTGGGAGCTAAGCCATGAGGATGCAAAGGCATAAGAATGACACAATGGACTCTGGGGACTCAGGGGGAAAGGGTGAGAAGGGTGTGAGGGATAAAAGATTACAAATGGGGTTCAGTGTGTACTGCTCGGGTGATAGGTACACCAAAATCTCACAAATCACCACTAAAGAACTTACTCATGTAACCAAACAATACCTGTTCTCCAATAAACTATGGAAATATATTTTTTTAAGTAGGGGTAATAAAAGCAAAAATAGACAAATGGGATTACATTGGACTACAAAGCTCCTGCATGGCAAAGGAATGATCAATAGAGTGAAGAGACAACCCATGATTGGGAGAATATATTTGCAAATCCTACATCTAATAAGAGGCTCATATCCAAAATATATAAGGAACTCAAGTTACTCAACAAGAAGAAGACCAATAATCCTATTAAAAAAATAGGCAAAGAACTTGAAGAGATGTCTTTCAAAATAAGACGCACAAATGGCCAATAGACAAATAAAAAATGCTCAACATCCCTAATTATGAGAGAAGTGAAAATTGGGACTACAATGAGCTAATACCACACACCTGTTAGACTGGCTATCATCAAAAAGATGAAAGATAGCACGTGTTGCCAAGAATATGGAGAAATGGGAACCTTTGTACACTGTTGGTCAGAATTAAATTAGTATATCCATTTTGGAAAACAGTAGGAAAGCTCCTTAAAGAACTAAAAATAAAATTACCATATGATCCAGCAACTCCACCACTGAGTATATATTCAAAAGAATTGAAATTAGTATGCCATAGTGATGTCTGCACTCCCATGTTTATTGTAGCATTATTCACAATAGCCAAGATATGGAAACAACCTAAGTGTATATCCATGGATGAATGAATTTTAGAAATGTGGCATATATACAAAATAGAAATTATTCATCCATAAAATAACCAGGAAATTCTATCATTTGTAGACAACATAGATGAAACTAGAGGCCATTAAGTGAAATAAGCCAGGCACCGAAAGACAAATACCACGTTATCTCTTATGGTATGAATTCACACTCGTATTATGTGAACTCTAACAAAAGCTAAACTCATGGAAGTCGAGCTTAGAACAGTGGTTACCAGAGGCTAGGAGGGAGGGTTAAAAAAATGAAAGAGGAGATGTTGGTCAAGGGGTACAAAGTTTCTACTACACAGGAGGAATAAGATATGGTGTTCTATTGCACAGTATAGTGACTATAGGTAATAACAATGTATTATGTATTTCAAAATAGCTAGAAGATAGGATTTTGAATATTTTCACTAGAAAGAAGTGATAAATCTTAGGCTGGGTGTAGTGGCTCATGCCTTTAATCCCACACTTTGGGAGACCAAGGTGGGCAGATCACCTGAAGTCAGGAGTTGGAGACCACCTGACCAACTTGGAGAAGTCTCTACTAAAAATACAAAATTGACCAGGCGTGGTGGTGCATACCTGTAATCCCAGCTACTCGGGAGGCTGAAGCAGGAGAATCACTTGAACCTGGGGGGCAGAGGTTGTGGTGAGCCGAGATCAACCATTACACTCCAGCCTGGGCAACAAGAGTGAATCTCCGTCTCAAAAAAAAAAAAAAAGGTAAATCTTTGGGGTGATAAATATACTAATTACCTAGTTTGATCATTACAAAATGTATATATGCATCAAAACATCACATGGTAGCCCATAAATATGTGCAATTATTATTTATCAATTAAAAATAAAATTAAACTTAAACAGTATTCCTGAAACACAGTTTTCTCTACTCTTATCTATTTCAATGCCCATTCCAACAATACCTGTACCTGGATAACTACTAATTTTAAGTATTCTTTATGGGGAAAATATCCCAGTTTTCTACTCTTTTCTCTGTTTCAGTTCAGATACGATTGCAAAAGAATTAATTTATTTCTTGTAATGATTCTTATCTTTCTAGTTCAGAGATTCTATAACCTGCTAGAGAAATGAACATTCTGTCTTTCTGGTTTTGGTTTGAAATTTGACATACACTTTTGCCAGAAGAAAATCTTTTATACATGTCAAAGGAGGAAAAGAAGTAGATCAATCCTCTTGTGTTTTCTTTGAAGAGAGAAGGAAATGGTTTAATTTGGACAGGTATGATGCTCATAGAAATTCTGATAAAAGAATTCCTCAGTGGACAGAAGGTGAACACACTTTTAAAATTTCAGTACTGTTTCTTGGCTTCATTATTAATAGACTTTGCATTTGATTAAGAAGAGGATACACAGAGTTAAGAATGTAAAATTTTTGATGTAACACTGTGAAAGGGTGAAGTGAATCCTCAAAACTGCATTTTTTTAAAGCAGGAAGGAAAAGGAATATACCAAAATAACTTATAAAAATGATGTCTCCATGTATGGTTGTCCAAAAATGTCCTATATTATAAATATTTCAAAAGGCTCCAGCTTACATCAGTTGTTCTGGAGGAAGAAGGCTAGAAATGTGGTTGTTCTCTGGTATGTAGATTTTCCCTTGAGTACAAAGATTGATTTGTACTCAAAGGCAGAGCTGGTAAAATAATGGAAAATTAAAAAGGGAAAGAAGAGGAGAGAATCCAGAAATGTTGCAAGGTGGTAAAGCGGACATGGAAAACCCCTGCCAATATTTTAAGCTCCGAATTTAGTTTAAAATGAATCTAAAGGTATTTTTAAAATTAAAAGAAGTCACAACAAAAAAATAAGCAGTTTGGACAGATGGGAAACAGAATTGAGCTAATCCCATTTTGACCTCCACGACAGCAAAGATATGGTGACAAAGAGATAAGCCCTAGAATCAGACATATCTGACTCCAACAGTTGCTGGCTGTGTAATCTTGTGTAAATTATTCAACCATTTAAAATTTTTGATTTACTTACCTATAAAATGGAGAGAATAACTTTGCCTATGTTATGTGACTTTTTTGAAGATTATATGTAATAATGCTTAGGTTTGTTAAAGTGCTTAGAAGAATGCTCAGAGTAAAGGCTCAAGAGAGATTAGCTACTTCATTTATATATAATTATTCTTTCTAGCCTGTGCACTGATTTCTTATTGTTCCTTGCACAAGCCAGATATACTTCTGCCTCGGTATTTGTACAGTATGTTCCCTCTGTAATTTTTTTCCCCCCAAGATGTTCCTGTGGTTCACTCTCTCAGAACCCTCACATCCTTATTCAAATGTCACCTGACTATCCTATTTAAAAATGCAACCATACTATTCTCTTTTCTCACTCTACCTTCTCCTCACTAGAAGTATGTCCACCAGGGCAAGGATTTTTATCTGATTAAATTTGTTGATGTATGCCTAGCATCTGAAACAAAGCCTAGCACATAGAAGGTGTTTGATAAATTATTATTAATAGAGTGGTCAACTTTGTCAAATAATGCTATCATCAAAATGAAATACTGCTTCACTGGCTTTTCCCATTCCATTGGCTTTTGGAGACTTAATATTCCTTCAAGTTTGCTTTTTTTTTTTTTTTTCTGAGATGGAGTCTCGCTCTGTCACCAGGCTGGAGTGCAGTGGTGCCATCTTGAGAGATGAAGCCAGCTGGGCTTCTGGGTCGGGTGGGGACTTGGAGAATTTTTCTGTCTAGCTAAAGGATTGTAAATGCACCAATCAGCACTCTGTGTCTAGTTAAAGGTTTGTAAACGCACCAATCAGTATTCTGTCAAAATGGACCAATCAGCACTCTGCAAAATGGACCAATAATCTCTCTGTAAAATGGACCAATCAGCAAGATGTGGGTGGGGCCAAATAAGGGAATAAAAGCAGGCCACCCCCAGCCAGCAGTGGCAATCCCTTCGAGTCCCCTTCCACACTGTGGAAGGTTTGTTCTTTTGCTCTTCGCAATAAATCCTGCTGCTACTCACTCTTTGGGTCCACACCACCTTTATGAGCTGTAACACTCACTGCAAACATCTGCAGCTTCACTCTTGAAGTCAGTGAGACCACAAACCCACCAGAAGGAAGAAACTCCAGACACGTCCGAACATCAGAAGGAACAAACTCTGGACACACCATCTTTAAGAACTGTAACACTCACCACGAAGGTCCGTGGCTTCATTCTTGAAGTCAGTGAGACCAAGAGCCCACCAATTCTGGACACATTTTGGCGACCACGAAGGGACTATTGCCATGGTACTCACAAGCAGTGAGTACCATCAGACCCCTTTTGCTTGCTATTCTGTCCTATTTTTCCTTAGAATTCGGGGGTTAAATACCAGGCACCTGCTGGTGACTAGTGTGACCGCTGGACTAAAGACATGGGTGTCAGGCTTTCTGGGAAAGAGCTCTCTAACAACCCCCGACTCTTCGGAGTTGGGAGCGTTGGTTTGCCTGGAACCAGCTTCCGCTTTTCCTGTATTTTTGGGCTGAGCCAAGGGTCGACAGAGAGGAAAGCCATTCAGCTCCAGGGTCCCGATAACAAGATGGTTGACCCTGTGGCCATGATTGGAACTCTCAAAGTCATGTTGCCCAAGTGAGACTCACCCATCTATTCTATCTACCCTGACCCTTGCCTCCTGGGTCCTAATGCCTGTCAGACAAACTTCCTTTTGCCTCTCTTCTCCAAGGCTAGTCCCGCTTCTAAAAACCACTCCCTGTCTCTGGTGCTTTTCTAGTTTCTCCTATAAAAATGATTTCTAGTATAAACTTCAGGACTCTGTTACCTTCTTTAGGCACCTGGGCTCACCAATCAGAAAGACATAATTTTTGCCCAAAACCCTGTCGCAGGGGAGACTATCTGGAATTTTAGGATCCCTCCTCAAACCAGCAGGCCTAACAAAAGCTACTCCTGAAGCTAGGATATGGGGAGCCTCAGAAATTGTATCTTTCCTGTTCATATAAATGAGGACAAAAGATGTCACTCTTCCAACCCTGAAGATCCCTTCCCTCCCTCAGGGTAAGGCCCTCCACTTCATTTTTGGGGCATAACGTCTTTATAGGACATGGGTTAAGTCCCAATACTAACAGGAGAACGCTTAGGACTCTAACAGGTTTTTGAGAATGCGTCGGTAAGGGCCACTAACTCTGATTTTTCTCAGTCCTCTTTGTGGTCTAGGAGGACAGGCAAGGATGCAGGTTTTTGAGAATGTGTCGGTAAGGGCCACTAAATCTGACCTTCCTCGGTCCTCCTTGCGGTCTGGGGGGAAGACTATTGTTTCTGCTGCTGCGTTGGTGAGTGCAACTATTCCGATCAGCAGGGCCCAGGGACCATTGTGGGTTCTTGGGCAGGGGTTGTTTCTGCTGCTGCATTGGTGAGTGCAACTATTCTGATCAGCAGGGTCCAGGGACCATTGTGAGTTCTTGGGCAGGGGGAGAAACAAAACAAACCAAAACCATGGGTGGTTTTGTTTTTCAGATGGGAAACATTCAGGCATCAACAGGCTCACCCTTGAAATACATCCTAAGTCATTGGGGCCAATTTGACCTGCAAACCCTGAAAAAGAGGCAGCTCATTTTTTTCTGCACTATAGCCTGGCCCCAATACTCTCTCTCTGGTGGGGAGAAATGGCCACATGAGGGAAGTACAAATTACAATACTATCCTGCAGCTTGACCTTTTCTGTAAGAGGGAAAGCAAATGGAGTGAAATACCTTATGTCCAAGCTTTCTTTTCTTTGAAGGAAAATACACAACCATGCAAAGCTTGCAATTTACATCCCACAGGAGGATCTCTCAGTTTACTCCCATATTCTAGCCTCCCTACAGCTCCCCTTCCTATTAATGATAAGCCTCCTCTAATCTCCCCTGCCCAGAAGGAAATAAGCAAAGAAATCTCCAAAGGACCACAAAACCCCCTGGGCTATTGGTTATGTTCCCTTCAAGCTGTAGGGGGAGGAGAATTTGGCCCAACCCTAGTACATGTTCCCTTCCCCCTCTCTGATTTAAAGCAGATCAAGGCAGACCTGGGGAAGTTTTCAGATGATCCTGATAGGTACACAGATGTCCTACAGGGTCTAGGGCAAACCTTCGGTCTCACTTGGAGAGATGTCATGCTATTGTTAGATCAAACCCTGGCCTTTAATGAAAAGAATGCAACTTTAGCTGCAGCCTGAGAGTTTGGAGATGCCTGGTATCTTAGTCAAGTACATGATAGAATGAGAGCTGAAGAAAGTGATAAATTCCCTACCAGTCAGTAAGCTGTCCCCAGTATGGATCCGCACTGGGACCTTGACTCAGATCATGAGGACTGGAGTTGTAAACATCTGTTGACCTGTGTTCTAGAAGGACTAAGGAGAATTGGGAAAAAGCGCATGAATTATTCAATGATGTCTACCATAACTCAGGGAAAGGAAGAAAATCCTTCTGCCTTCCTCAGCGGCCAGGGGAGGCCTTAAGAAAATACACTCTCCCGTCACCTGACTCACTTGAGGGTCAATTGATACTAAAAGATAAGCTGCAGATATCAGGAGAAAGCTCTAAAAGCGTTCAGGAGCCTTGGGTCCTGAACAAAATCTGGAGGCATTATTAAACCTGTCAACTTCGGTGTTCTGTAATAGGAACCAAAAGGAACAGGCCCAAAAGGAAAAGTGAAATCAGAGAAAGGCCGCAGCCTTAGTCACAGCTCTCAGACAGACAAACCTTGGTGGTTCAGAGAGGACAGAAAATGGAGCAGGACAATCGCCTGGTAGGGCTTGTTACCAGTGCAGTTTGCAAGGACACTTTAAAAAAGATTGTCCAGTGAGAAACAAGCCACCCCCTCGTCCATGCCCGCTATGCCAAGGCAATCACTGGAAGGTGCACTGCCCCAGATGACAAAGGTTCTCTGGGTCAGAAGCCCCTAACCAGATGATTCAACAACAGGACTGAGGGTGCCCAGGGCAAGTGCCAGCTCACGTCATCACCCTCAATGAGCCCCGGGTACCTTTAACTGTTGAGGGCCAGGAAATTGACTTCCTCCTGGACACTGCTGCAGCTTTCTCAGTATTAATCTCCAGTCCTAGATGACTGTCCTCAAGGTCCATTACCATCCAGGGAATCCTGGGACAGCCTGTAACCAGGTATTTCTCCTACCTCCTCAGTTGTAATCTGAGAGACTTTGCTCTTTTCACATGCCTTTCTTGTTATGCCTGAAAGTCCCACACCCTTATTAGGTAGGGATATATTAGCCAAAGCTGGAGCTATTATCTACATGAATATGGGGAACAAGTTACCCATTTGTTGTCCCCTGCTTGAGGAGGGAATCAACCCTGAAGTCTGGGCATTAGAAGGACAATTTGGAAAGGCAAAAAATGCCCGCCAAGTTCAAATCAGGGTAAAAGATCCCACCACTTTTCCTTATCAAAGGCAATTTCCCTTAAGACCTGAAGCTCATAAAAGATTGCAGGATATTGTTAAACTTTTAAAAGCTCAAGGCTTAGTAAGGAAATGCAGCAGTCCCTGCAACACCCCAATTCTAGGAGTATGAAAACCAGATTGTCAGTGGAAACTAGTGCAAGATCTTAGACTCAACAATGAGGCAGTAATTCCTCTATATCCAGTTGTACCCAACCCCTATACCCTGCTCTCTCAAATAACAGAGGAAGCAGAATGATTCACTGTTCTGGACCTCAAGGATGCCTTCTTCTGTATTCCCCTGCACTCTGACTCCCAGTTTCTCTTTGTCTTTGAGAATCCCACAGACCACACGTCCCAACTTATATGGATGGTCTTGCCACAAGGGTTTAGGGATAGCCCTCACCTGTTTGGTCAGGCACTGGCCCAAGATCTAGGCCACTTCTCAAGTCTAGGCACTCTGGTCCTTCAGTATGTGGATAATTTATTTTTGGCTACCAGTTTGGAAGCCTCGTGCCAGCAGGCTACTCTAGATCTCTTGAACTTTCTAGCTAATCAAGGGTACAAGGCATCTATGTTGAAGGCCCAGCTTTGCCTACAGCAGTTCGAATATCTAGGCCTAATCTTAGAGGGACCAGGGCCCTCAGCAAGGAATGAATACAGCCTATACTGGCTTATCCTCACCCTCAGACATTAAAACAGTTGCAGGGGTTCCTTGGAATCACTGGCTTTTGCCAACTATGGATTCCCGGATATAGTAAGATAGTCAGGCCCCTCTATACTCTAATCAAGGAGACCCAGAGGACAAATACTCATCTAGTAGAATGGGAACCAGGGGCAGAAACAGCCTCCAAAACCTTATAGCAGGCCCTAGTACAAGCTCCAGCTTTAAGCCTTCCCACAGGACAAAACTTCTCTTTATACATCACAGAGAGAGCAGGGATAGCCCTTGGAGTCCTTGCTCAGACTTGTGGGACAACCCCACAACCAGTGGCATACCTAGGTAAGGAAATTGATGTAGTAGCAGAAGCCTGGCCTCACTGGCCTCACAAGGGTAGTTGTGGCGGTGGCCGTCTTAGTGTCAGAGGCTATCAAACTAATGCAAGGAAAGGATCTCACTGTCTGGACTACTCATGATATAAATGGCCTACTAGGTGCCAAAGGAAGTTTATGGCTATCAGACAACTGTCTGCTTAGATACCAGGCACTACTCCTTGAGGGACTGGTGCTTCAAGTGTGTACGTGTGCAGCCCTCAGCCCTGCCACTTTTCTCCCAGAGGATGGGGAGCCGGTTGAGCATGGCTGCCAACAGGTTGTAGTCCAGACTTATGCCGCCCAAGATGATCTCTTAGAAGTCCCCTTAGCTAATCCTGACCTTAACCTATATACCAATGGAAGTTCATTTGTGAAAAATGGGATACGAAGGGCAGGTTATGCCATAGTTAGTGATGTAACCGTACTTGAAAGTACGCCTCTTTCCCCAGGGGCCAGCACCCAGTTAGCAGAACTAGTGGCATTTACCCGAGCCTTAGAACTGGGAAAGGGAAGAAGAATAAATGTGTATACAGATAGTAAATATGCTTATCTAATCCTACATGCCCATGCTGTAATATGGAAAGAAAGAGAGTTCATAACCTCTGGGGGAACCCCCATTAAATAGCACAAGGAAATCAAGGAGTTATTGCATGCAGTGCAAAAACCCAAGGAGGTGGCAGTCTTACACTGCCCAAGCCATCAAAAAGCGGGAGGAAAGGGGAGAACAGCAGGACAAATGGCTGGCAGAGGCAGGGAAAGATCAGCAGAAAGCAAAGAGAGAAAAAGAAAGTCAGAGAGAGAGAAAGGAAGAGACAGACAGACAAAGAGAGAAAGAAACAAAGAGAAAGACAGGAAGTCAGAGAAAAGGAGACAGAGACAGAGACAAAGAGGGAGTCAGAAAGAGATAAAGAGAGGAAGAGACAAAGGAGTCAAAGAGAAAAAAAGAGAGATGGAAGTAGTAAAGAAAAAACAGTGTACCCTATTCCTTTAAAAGCCAGGGTAAATTTAAAACCTATAATTGATCATTGAAGGTCTTTCTGTAACCCTATAACACTCCAATACCACCTTATCGTCCATGTAGACAAGGGCATAGCCCGAAAGCACTGAGGCCACTGACAACCCATAGCCTTCCTATCAAAAATCCTTAACTCAGCAGGTTTTCTAACAGGGAATCTATATCTTAATTGATTAGCATACAAAGGTCCCACCAGATCAGGGAGGAACTCCCTTCAGGACAGGATGATACATGTTTCCTCCTGGGCAATTAAGGGAAAAAGACACAATGTGTATTCACTAAGTGATAAGGAAACTCTTGTAGAAGCAGAGTTAGGAAAATTGCCCAATAATTGGTCTACTCAAACATGCAAGCTGTTTGCACTCAGCCAAACCTTAAAATACTTACAGAATCAGGAAGGAGCCATCTATATCAATTTTAGGTTAATATGGACTGAATGAGGTCTTATTAATAGCGAACAATACTTGAAATCCCAAACTTACAAGGTTTTCAACAAAAGTAAAGTTTGCTAAAAATTAACAGTGTAAACATATATTATCCTAACTTCTAATGTTATGGAAATCTGACCCTATCAGTACCCCTCAAAACTTAAGTCCATCAGTGCAGAGCCATACAACTAATACCCCTACTTCTAGGGTTAGGAATGGCTACTGCTACAGGAACTGGAACAGCCAGTTTATCTACTTCATTATCCTACTACCACAAACACTCAAAGGATTTCTCAGACAGTTTGCAAGAAATAACAAAATCTATCCTTACTCTACAATCCCAAATAGACTCTTTAGCAGCAGTGACTCTTCAAAACCGCCGAGGCCTAGACCTCCTCACTGCTGAGAAAGGAGGACTCTGTGCCTTCTTAGGGGAAGAGTGTTGTTTTTACACTAACCAGTCAGGGGTAGTATGAGATGCCGCCCGGCATTTACAAGAAAAGGCTTCTAAACTCAGACAATGCCTTTCAAAACTCTTATACTAACCTCTAGAGTTGGGCAACATGGCTTCTCCCCTTTCTAGGTCCCATGGCAGCTATCTTGCTGTTACTTGCCTTTGGGCCCTATATTTTTAACCTTCTTATCAAATTTGTTTCCTCTAGAATTGAGGATATTAAGCTACAGATGGTCTTACAAATGGAACCCCAAAGGATTTAAACTAACAACTTCTACCAAAGTTGTTAGTTGACATTGATCAACCCACTGGCCCTTCCAGTGGCCTAAAGAGTTCCCCTCTGGAGGACACTACAACTGCGGGGCCCCTTCTTCGCCCCATCCAGCAGGAAGTAGCTAGAGTGGTCATTGGCCAAATTCCCAACAGCAGTTGGGGTGTCCTGTTTAGAGGGGAGATTGAGAGGTGAAGCCAGCTGGGCTTCTGGGTCAGGTGGGGACATGGAGAACTTTTCTGTCTAGCTAAAGGATTGTAAATGCACCAATCAGTACTCTGTGTCTAGCTAAAGCTTTGTAAATGCACCAATCAGCATTCTGTCAAAACGGACCAATCAGCACTCTGTAAAACCGACCAGTCAGCTCTCTGTAAAATGGACCAATCAGCAGGATGTGGGTGGGGCCAAATAAGGGAATAAAAGCAGGCCCACCCAAGCCAGCAGTGGAAACCCGCTCGGGTCCCCTTCTACACTGTGGAAGATTTGTTCTTTTGCTCTTCGCAATAAATCTTGCTGCTGCTCACTCTTTGAGTCCACGCTACCTTTATGAGCTGTAACACTCACCATGAATGTCTGCAGCTTCACTCCTGAAGTCAGTGAGATCACGAACCCACTGGGAGGAACGAACAACTCCAGATGTGCCGCCTTTATGAGCTGTGACACTGACTGTGTAGGTCTGCAGCTTCACTCCTGAAGTCAGCAAGACCACGAACCCACCAGAAGGAAGAAACTCTGGACACGTCTGAACATCAGAAGGAAAAAACTCCAGACACACCATCTTTAAGAACTGTAACACTCACCACGAGGGTCCGCGGTTTCATTCTTGAAGTCAGTGAGACCAAGAACCCACCAATTTCGGACACAATCTGGGCTCACTGCCACTTCCACCTCCAGTGTTCAAGCAATTCCCCTGCCTCAGCCTCCCAAGTAGCTGGGACTACAGGCACGTGCCACCATGCCCAGCTAATTCTTTTTTTTTTTTTTTTGTATTTTAGTAGAGACAGGGTTTCACCATGTTGGTCAGGATGGTCTCGATCTCCTGACCTCGTGATCCGCCCACCTCAGCCTCCCAAAGTGCTGGGATTACAGGCATAAGCCATCATGCCCGGCCTCAAGTTTGCTTTTAATGTTTATTTTAGCTTTGTTATATTGGTATTTTCTCACAAATTAGTGCAAAATATGCTATTCATCTTCTTAAGTCATCATACCTCATTCATCCCCTAGTAGGCTGCCATTTTTCAATAACCATTCATTAACTTTGTTGAGCTTCTGAATTGATTACTAAGCAAAAACAGTTGTTGCTTTTCTATGGCAAGAGAATTAAGATAAGCCAAATCAGGCCAGGCATAGTGGTTTATACCTGTAATCTCAGCTCTTTGGGAGGCTGAGACAGGAGGATTACTTGAAGCTAGGAGTTCAAGACCAGCCTGGGCAACATAGTGAGTCCCCACCTCTACAAAAACGTCAAAAAATTAGCCAGGTATGCTTGTATGCATGTGTAGTTCTAGCTACCTGGGTGGTTGAAGTGAAAGGATAGCTTAAGCCCAGGAGTTCGGGACTGCATGAGCTATGATTATGTCACTGCTCTCCAGCCTAAACAACACAGTAAGACCCTGTCAATTAAAAAAAAAAGAAAAAAAAAGATAAGCAAGTCAACGGGAATCTTTCTGTCCATTGCCATGCTCTCTTTGCTGCCAGGAGAACCCCGACTTTCTAACTGTACAATTCAAGAAACAGGCACTATACAGAAAACACATCCATTAAAAAAACTGGATTAGGGAAAAGGGCGAAAAGGATGGGGGAAGGGGACAAGGTGTAATTATAATAGGACAATCACAATTGTCAACCATATTCTGATTATTTATGTCCCAGAAATCATACCTAACACTTAAAATACATTACATTATTTTATTTAAAAATCTTCACAACAGTACATTTTAAAATAAAGACTGTAATTGTATTGTTTGTAACTCAAAGCATAAATGCTTGAAGGAATGGATACCCCATTCTCCATGATGTGTTTATTTTACATTGCATGCCTTTATCAAAACATCTCATGTACCCCAAAATATATACACCTACTGTGTATCCACAAAATTTTAAAATAAGAAAGTAAAAAAAAAAATCACAACACTATGATAGGGTACTATTATTACCATTTGATGGATAAAGTGGTGAAGCCTGGAAAATTTGAGGAACTTGTTTAAGGTCATATGGCTGGCAAGATGGAGAATCAGGATGCAAACCCTAAGCTCTCTAACCCCTGAACCCATGGCCAATCACCACGCTATCCTAATGCCTTGCAAGACTGAAAAGGTGAGAATGAGCTATCCTGAAGGGGAGAGCTAGGAGAAAGTATTACTCCACCTCAGACAATTTTATTTCAGCAAAAGCGCTAGTAGTTTTACAATCCGTCCATCATTAAGTGTTTATGGAGATTCTACAAAGTATAAGGCAGTGAGAAGGGCTCTGAATAGGCACAAAAGCACATCAGACATGGTTCTTGTCCTCAAATTGGAGAAATAAAACACAGACAATAAACGATGATGATTGAAAAGAAATATTAACAGTTTAATTCATTAGAGCAAGAGTTGGGGAACTTTTTCTATAAGCAGCCAGATAGTAAATATTTTTGGCTTTGTGGTCATATAGTCTGTGTCACAATGACTCACCTCTGCCATTGAAGCACAAATGCAGCTATAGACAAAACATAAAGAATGTGGCTGTGTTCCAATAAAACTTTATTTATAAAAACAGTTAATAGGCTGCATGCCATGGTTTGCCAACCCTTTTTTTAAGTAAAAACTCTGAGACAATATATGGTGTATTTCTGAATTAGATTTTGGGATATTAAGTGCACTGGGAAGTTAAGAGATAGGAGAAGAAAGTGGAGTCAAGGAAGAAGTAAAGAGGAGGGGACAAGGAAGGAGAAGGAGAAGCAGAAGAGAGTAGCGTCATGGAAACCTAAGAAAAGGGATGGTGTGATTATGAAGGTTCCAAGGATGGTGAAGACTTCAGGTGGGCCTCAAAGGACAAGTAGGATTTTTGGAAAATGGGAAAATTATAAGAAAGACACCACTTAGGTTTAGGACCCATTGAGGATCAAGGTTTTTTGGATGAATCTGGAAAATAAAGATTTATGGAGAGGAGGATGGTTTTGTGTGGAAGCAAAGCTGGCACTAGAAATTCTGCATTTGAAAGCGATTAGGGCAAATGCTTGCAGCTACAATGCCTCTTCCTCCAAGATGGCACAAGGTCTTTCCTATTGCTCCAACTCAGGCATGCCTGACTCTTTTCTCCACCCCATCTAACCTTGTGTGGAGCTTTCTTCGCCCTGCTTCCTTAGATTAAGTGACAAACATTTCTCTCTCTTCATTTTCCATATCTTAGAGCAGTCAACTTTACATAGGCTATATTTTAGACAAATCCATGTTTCTTACTAGCCAGTGGATTTTTTTGCCCCCAGTTTTTTTATTCCTTTGATTTTTCAATTTCTCTGAAGGAAAACAGAGCCAAAATAAATTATACTCTTCGGTTTCTGCTTTTTGTGGTTATTTCATTCACAAGCAGTAATTTGATACACTCACAGAATGTTAGCCCCTGGAAGGTTTCTAAGATCATTTAGTTTAACTCATTCATCTTACAGTAAAAATTAAAAATGAGGCCCAGAGCAGAAGAAGGGACTTTCCAAAGCCTCATAATTCTTACCATTTACAACAGTCTTTTAAGAAACTTTTTAATTAACTTTTTTTATTGGAAAATGTAACACAATTACATGTTCTAATAAAACAAAGGTAAGCATAATAATTACTGACCAGACTGAACATCACTAGAGCAAAAATAGAGTAAAGCTAGGCCCTTTCCAAATTACTCCCAACTTCCTGAAGCAAACATGGGCTTGACTTTTTTAAACTGTGGTAAAATATATATAACATCAACTTTACCATTTTAACCATTTTTAAGTGTACAATTCGGTAGCATTAAGTGTATTCACGTGGTTGTGCAGGCATCACTACCATTCACCTCCAGAGCTTTTTCATCATCCCAAACTGAAGCTTTGCACCCATTAAACTCTAACTCTTCAGATATTCTTGATTAAGAATTTCCCAGATGTTTTAGAGTTCTGGTCTTTCCAAAGATTAAAAAAAATGTTTAAAGCAAGGTAGTGATTTGTGCATGTATTAGTTGAAGGGAAAAGGGTGAGAATAGAAAGAAGCTACTTGATAATGCTTTATAATCGCAAAAACCGCAATTACTTTTGCACCAACCTAATAATATTTAGAGGCTTTTGAACATCTATGGCAGCCTTACAAGAGAATTAGGGCTGAAACTGATAACCGTTTTCATGTTAAAAGACAAAGAAAATAACCTAAATGCCTAGCATTTGGAAGTGCCAATAAAGTCCCTTGTCAGGAACTCTCTAGAATCAGAGCATGTGCTACAGAACACATCCTACCAGACCCTAAGGCTTCCTCTCTGGGACCCAAAGTCAAGAGCCATAATCCCTCAGTAACTGATTCCAAACAAACTACAGAATAATATGTTTTACAATTTAAAAACATGACTTGTAGCCCTAGCCTTTCAATATTTTATTACTCTTAGTAATGGAATGTTCACAGCTCCCTCATCTGAGTAGTTTCTCATCATAGCTAATAATTGCTATTTTTCTCTTGTCAACTACATAAATAATGGAATTTTTTTTCCTACTTACAGAGTTCAGGAGCAGAGAAGGGCCCCGACATGTTAGGGAGAATTTCAGGAGGTGCAAGGTGGGAGAGGAAGTAGGTAGAGGCTGGCAGCAAATACCATCCTTTTCTCACCCCGTTCCTCCTCCAGAACATGTGCCTTCAGGGGAAACCAAATTACAAAGGAATACTCTGAGCAGAGAGAATACCCAAGTGCATGATCATATTCGTATACTACTATTTGTCTTAGACATAATTGCATGTGTGCTCAAATGAATATGAAGATTCAAAGTACCAGTGATGCTATTATCAAGACAACTCCATTCTGAGTTGCATTAATTAAACCAGGGCCACAAGCATAACAAAAAAATGAAAAGTCAAAGCCAATTAAAAGCCACTCCTATCCTGCCTTAAGGGACTATGTCCCTGTGTTTCCTCTATTCTGAAATATACAGCCTTCTCCTTCTCAGGTATCTGAGGTTTCAGTAATTCTCCAGGCTGCAGTTTGACTGCATCTGAATGCCTAAAAAAATAGAAATTAGCTATATTTTTAAAGGAGTCTCCATTCTTTCGTTGACCTCCAGAAAACACTTGGAGTTAGCACCTTCTTTATTAGTAACATTACATTTGAAATTGTTTTGAAATAAAAAACATCTCTTCCATTCTCCTCAATTTCACCCTTATCATCATCCCTGAGACATATTCCTCCTATACTGCTCATGTTCTGTCAGACTCCAAGTCATATTGCCTTTACTTCTTTTTTTTTTTTCTCTCAACTTTGATTTTAGGTTTAGGGATTACATGTGCAGGTTTGTTACATGCAGATTGCGTGTCAATGAGATTTGGTGTATGAATAATCCTGTCCCCTGAGTAGTGAGCATAGCAGTCAAGAGGTAGTTTTTCAACCCATGCCCTTCTCCTATTCTTCCACCTCAAGTATTCCCCAGTGTCCCTATTGTTGTCATCTTTGTGTCCATGTGTATTCATTGTGCACCTTCTGTTTATAAGTGAGAACATGTAGTATTTGGTTTTCTCTTCCTGCATTACTTAGGATAATGGCCTCCAGCTGCATCCATGTTGCTGCAGGGACATGATTTCGTTTTTATAATTGCATAGGATTCCATTGTACATATGTATCACATATGCTTTATCCAGTCCACTGTTGATGGGCATCTAGGTTGATTCCATGTCTTTGCTATTGTGAATAGTGCTGCAATGAATATATGGGTGCATGTGTCTTTTTAGTAGAACAACTTATATTCCTTTGGGTATATCCCCAGTAGTGGGATTGCTGGGTCAAATGGTAGTTCTAAGTTCTTTGAGGAATCTCAATACTGCTTTCCACAGTACCTGAACAAATTGACTTTCCCACCAACAATGGGTAAGTGTTCCTTTTCTCCACAAGCTTGCCAACATCTGTTGTTTTCTGACTTTTTAATCATAGCCATTCTGACTCATCTGAGATGGTATCTCATTATGGTTTTGATTTGCATTTTTCTAATGATTAGTGGTAATGAGTATTTTTTCATATGTATTTAGTTCCATGTATATCTTTTGAGAAGTGACTGTTCATGTCCTTTGCCCATTTTAAAATTGGATTATTTGCTTTTTGTTTGTTGAATTGAGTCCCTTCTAGATTTTGGATATTAGACCTTTGTCAGATGTATTGTTTGTGGCTATTTTCTCCCATTCTGTACGTTGTCTGTTTACTCTGTTGATAGTTTCTTTTGCTGTGCCAAAGTTCTTTGGTTTAATTAGGGCCTCCTTGTCAATTTCTGTTTTTGTTACAATTGCTTTTGGCATCTTCATCATGAAACCTTTGCCAGGACCTATGTCCAGATGGTATTTCCTAGGTTTTCTTTTAGGGGTTTTATAGTTGAAAAGGTCTTACATTTGAATCTTTAATCTATCTTAATTTTTATATGTGATAAAAAGAATGGGTCCAGTTTCAGTCTTCTGTATATGGCTAACCAGTTATCCCAGCAGCATTTATTGAATAGGGAATCATTTCCCCAGTGCTTGTTATTGTCAACTTTGTCGAAGATCAGGTGGTTATAGGTGTGTGTTTCCAGGTTCTCTATTCTGTTCCATTGGTCTATGTGTCTGTTTTTGTGCCAGTATACTGCTGTTTTGATTAATGTATAGTTCTAAGTCAGGTAGTATGATGCCTCTTAGCCTTTTTTTTTTTTTTTTTTTGCTTAGGATTGCTTTGGTGATTCAGGCTCTTTTTTGGTTTACATGAATTTTAGAATAGTTTTTTCTAAATCTATGAAAAATGACATTAGTAGCTTGCTAGGAATAGCATTAAATCTGTAAATTTCCTTGAGCAGTATGTCCATTTCAACAATATTGATTTTCCTATCCATGAGCATGGAATGATTCTCTATTTTGTGTTATCGCTGATTTCTTTTGTATGTTATTTCAGTCATTTCAGCCCTGATTTTGGACATTTATTTTCTTCTGCTAGCTTTGGGGTTTGTTTTCTCTTGTTTTTGTAGTTCCTCTAGGTGTAATGTTAGGTTGTTAATTTTAGATCTTTCTAAATTCTTGATGTGGGTGCTTAGTGCTATAAATTTTCCAATTAACATTGTTTTAGCCATGTCCCAAAAATTCCAGCATGTTTTATCTCCGTTTTCATTAGTTTTAAAGAATTTTTTGATTTCTGCCTTAATTTTGTTCCTTACCCAAAAGTCATTGAAAAGCAGGTTGTTTAACTTCCATGTGATCGTGTGGTTTTGAGAGATCTTCTTGGTATTGATTTCTATTTTTATTCACCTATGTTTCCAGAAAGTGGTTGGCATGATTTCAGTTTTTTTTAATTTATTAAGATGTACTTTATGGCTGAGCATGTGGTCAACCTTAGAATATGTGCCATGTGCAAATAAGAAAAATCTTTATTCTGTTGTTGGATGGAGTGTTCTGTAGATGTTTATTATGTTCAATTGGTCAAGTGTCAAGTTTAAGTCCAGGGTATCTTTGTTAGATTTTTGCCTCAATGATCTAACACTATCAGTGGGGTATTGAAGTATCCCACTATTCTTGTGCAGTTATCTAAATCTCTTAGTAGATATCTATGACCTTGTTTTATGAATCTGGGTGTTCCAGTGTTGGATGCATATATATTTAGGTTACTTAAGTGTTCTTGTTGAACATTTTATAATTATGTAATGCCTTTTTTGGGGTCCTTTTTTGACCACTGTTGGTTTAAAGTCTGTTTTATCTGATATAAGAATGGCAACTCCTGCTCCTTTTGGTTATCTATTTGCTGATAGATCTTTCTTCATTGCTTTACTTTGAGTCTCTGGATGTTGTTACTTGTGAGATGGGTCTCTTGGAGACAGCAGATAGTTAGGTCTTGCTTCCTTCTCCATTTTGCCACTCTATGCTTTTTAAGTAGGGCATGTGGCCCATTTACATTCAAGGTCAATATTTATATGTGAGGATTTGATCCTGTCATTGTGTTGTTAACTGGTTGTTATGTAGACTTGATTGTATAATTGTTTTACAGTAACAATGGGCTATGTATTTAGTTGTGTTTTCACAGTAGCAGGTATCATTCTTTCATTTCCATGTTTAACATTCCCTTTAGGACCTCTTCTAAGGCAGGTCTAGTGATCATGAATTCCCATAGCATTTGCTTGTCTGAAAAGGATTTTACTTCTTCTCTTATAAAGGTTAGTTTGGTGGGATATGCAATTCTTTATTGGGATTTCTTTTCTTTAAAAATGCTGAAAATAGGCCCCCAATCTCTTCTGGATTGTAAGGTTTCTGCTGAAAACTTCATTGTTAGCCTGATAGAGTTCCCTTAAGTGACCTGCCTCTTCTCTCTAACTGCCTTTAGGATTTTTTTTTTCTTTCATGTTAACCTTGGAGAATCTGATGACTATGTGTCTTGGGGATGGTCATCCTGTATAGTATCTCACAGGGGTTCTCTGAATTTCTTGAATTTGCATGTTGACTTGTCTAGCAAGATTGGGGAAAATTTTGTGGATTATATCCTCAAATATGTTTACCAAGTGGCTTGGTCTTCTTTTTCAGGAATGCCAATGAGTCATAGATTTGGTCTCTACATAATCCCATATTTCTTGGATGTTTTGTTCATTTTTAAAAATTATTTTTCTTTGTTTTTGTCTGCCTGAGTTGCTTCAAAGGAGCAGTTTTTAAGCTCTGAGATTCCTTCCTCTGCTTGGTATATTCTATTGTTAATGCTTCCAGTTGTATTATAAAATTTCTATAGTGAAGTTTTCATGTCCAGAAGCTCAGTTTGGTTCTTTATTAAAATGGCTATGTTGTCTTTCAATTCTTGAATCATTTACTGTTTTCCTTGGATTGGCTTTCAACTTTCTCTTCTATTTCATTAGGCTTCCTTGCCATCCATATTCTGAATTCTATGTCTGACATTTTAATCTGCTTAAGAACCACTGCTGGGGAGCTAGTGTGATCATTTGGAGGTAAGAAGAAACTCTGGCTTTCAGAGTTTCTGGAGTTCTCACACTAGTTCTTTCTCCTCTGTGAGGGCTGATGTTCCTTTATCCTTTGAAGTTGTTATCCTTTGGATGGTGCCTTCTGTTTTTGTGATCTTTATTATCCTTGAGGGTTTGAAAATGGTGCAAGTCAGGTATAGTGAAAAGTCTTCATTTCTGGATGCCTTTAGAGACCCAAAGCTCAGCTTTGCATTCCTGGTCTGTGTACTTTAACACAATGGGGCTGGAACTGAGCCTATGGCTTTGTCTTTTGACTCCTTGAGGTCAAGCACTAGCTGTGCTGGAGTGGGCTAAGGTACTCCCAGACTGCTGGCAACAGTGGTCTGTTGGGGACTGCAGTCAAATGCACTCCAGTGGGGCAGCGTGGGGGTTATGAGTGAACATGCTGTGGCAGGGGGTTGTCAGCAAAAGTGCTGTGGTAGGGCAACAGGGGCTGCTGGCAACAGTGCTCAGCACAATGACTGAATCTATGCTGTGAGCTAGCACAGCGTGGCAGGCACTCTAGGAGGGACCAGCAGACAGGGGGGCATGCAAATCAGACTCAGCCCATTCCCACAGGAAAGACAGCCCTGCTCTCTTCAGGTCTAGCACATAATAAAGGCCAAGGCCACTCAGAGGAGTTTGGAGAACGGTGGGGGATTGGCATCTATGGCCATGTTCTACTGCAGCTGTCCCTGCACCAAACCACCTGGGCTTCATGTAGATTCAAGCTCAGTCTCTGCTTACTCTCCAGGCAGTGCCCCCTGCCAACTCAAATGTCCACTGGGGTCATGGGATTTCCTGTAGCTAGGATCCCAGAGGTCTGTGGTGTCAGGAGGATGCCCCACATTTATTTCACTTGCCCCTTCTTTGGGAGTTGCTCAGGGTCAGGAACAAGTCCTGGTGCTCAGCAACCCCATGCAGAATTCCCAGCTTCCTCCGGCTTCAACCGTGGTGTCTGTGTCATTTCTCTCTCCACTCTTAGTATGTTGTTTCTGAAGATCTATTTGGAGTATGTCAGTCGGCTTGATATTCCGATCTCTCTCAATGGGAGAAGTTCTTCCTGGCTGCTTCTAGATGGCCACCTTGTCCCAAGTGTCACCTTTACTTCTTAAAAGACGCTTGCATTTTCTCTCCTTTTTGTTCCCAGTGCCACAGCTCTTTTACTCATTTGTCCCACTGTAATAACCTCCTGCTTCTTATCTCTTTATTTTTCCGTCCTTATCAGACTTTATTATGAGTTTTCTTCCCTTGGGAAAACCAAACAATCTAAACTCATAATTGTGTTTCCTTTAAGCCTTTCCACTTGTGAAACTTGTTCTTAAGCCAGTCTTTTCTTACCAATTCCAGATTCTATCATTATCATCATCATCATCATCATCATCATCATCACCACCCTTGTTAATTTTTCTTTGTGTGACTCAGTTTTTGGCCACTTAAACTAGCAAAGAATCAATTTGTAATATAGTTTTCAAACTTGATACTGATAAATTATGGCCCCAAACCCCCTTTCTGAGAAGGAAAAAACACAAGAAAAATCTCAAGTGCAATAGAGGTTATGAAAAGCATCTACATTGTGAGAATGAGATTTATTTTTTTTGCAGGCACAATAATCAGCATGTGGCTAACTCAAGATCTGATGGAAAAAGACAGATCCAGTGATACTTGAAAAGAGGTCTGTTAGAATGAGATTCCCATTTTTTTTTTTTTTTGACATGGGTTCAGATAACCTTCTCCTTTTAATTCATTGTTGTAGTCAGAATCTTGAAATTGTAGTTTGCCTTCCTTGTTTCAAAATCTCAGACTTTGCCAGAAGAGTGAAGGTGAAAGGCATCTATGATATGACAATATGATTCATCAAGAATCACAACTAAGCCACCATCCTTCACACATTTGGTGATTAGACTTGGAGTATTCTGGGGCTGGGTCTTTATTTTCCTGCATGTTGTGAACTTTTGACATGTATGTAATTTTTATTTCAAGAGGCAGAGAAATGCTGAATTTTACAGAAAATTCATTAATTCTCAATGAATTTTCTTTTTCACTATAGAAAATGCTTAATTCTCAATGGTCTTAAATTTCAAATATATGTGATTATTTTCTCTATACAGCAGGCAGAGTAATCTTTTAAAAACAGAAACCTGTTCCTGTCAAATCCTATCAAATCCCCTTTGATTGAAGCCTCAAGACCTAGAACTACAGGAACCCAGTGGCCTGGGCCTTCTTTAATACATGCTGCCTTCTTCTTACCCCAGCTACTGTGATACTCTTTTACTTCCCCCAAAGGGGCAGCCCCAGAGCTCTTGCACACACTATTCCTCTTGTATAACTCATGACTTAGCTAATGTCTACTTAAACTCAGCTAAAATATTACTCCTTCAAAGTGTCTACCGTGACACATTCTTTCCAAATCTAAATTAAAGCACTATAGCCATATTGTCTCATTTTAGCTTATACTCTTTCTTCAAATCCCTTAACAAAATTGGTAACTGTATAGTACACTGTATGATTCTTCAATCAAGTCTATCTCCTTGTATCAGATTTGATCAGAGAGGTAGAACCACCCTACTCTCTTGATATATATCTAGAGATTATAGGGATTAAACCTTATGCCACTGTGCGTGCTGGTGAAGAAATCTATGGAAGGCTGTTGCCTTGCCTCTGGTGGTAAGCCTGAGGTCTCCATGGGTCAGCAGAACTGGCAGTCAGGAGGAAATTTAGGCATGAAGTTGGGGAAACCAAGGGCAAGCAGGAACCCAGGAGGAGACTGAAACCCACACCTACCTCTCACTACCCGCAACCTTGATGGGAAAAATCTGCAGAAGAATCAGGTAGCCTTCACTATGGAAATGCAGATATGTCTACCCTGGGACTAAGAGAAGCTGAAGGAGGAAATCAGGCAGAAACTGAAGGGGATACTGGCCAGCTTCCCCACTACCGAGGTGAGCCAGCAGCTCAGTGACAACGTGTATGAGCTGCAGCAGCCCCTGGTACCCATGACTGACTTTCAGAGCTGTTGCTTCCCTTCCCTTTACCTTCCAAATCTCAAACTGATGTACCTTGAGAACAACACAAAACCAAAATTATACGTGAAAGTTCTGAGAAACATGGTTTCATCTTAGCTAAGATAACACAGTACAAAACTATCCCTTTCCTTCTTAGTTTCTCAATTCCATGATGGCAGGGAATATATTGTCTTTATGTTTTTATATGCCCAGCACCTAGAATAGTTTTCAACACATTGTAAGTCCTCTATAAGTTGTAACTCAAAGGACGAATTTTTTAATAAACAAATTCTCTTTTATTAAGAGACAGTCTCACTCTGTTCCCCAGGCTGGAGTGCAGTGTTGTGATAATAGCTTACTACAGCCTCAAACTCACGGGTTCAAGGGATCCTCCTGTCTCAGACTCCTGAATAGCTGCGTTTAAAGGCATGAGCCACTGTGCCCAGTTAAAATTCTATTTTTGCCTGTGAACAAAGTTAATTTATTCATTAAAAATTACCCTTTGAATGGAAACTTACTGAACACTTGATTATAAATTCTAAATTGTAAAATTGACAAACTTTGAATATGATACTATATTATCAGTGTATTTTATAGATTTAACCACTGTTGGTAGCCTAATAATTGGTGCAAACAATTTTGCAAGTACCTTATTTTTGAATATAAATACAGTAAAGTAAAATTAATTAATTTTAAAATGTCACTATAGGCAAAATGTAATTGTTCCTTTTCTTGATTATGAGATATATATTTTTAAGAAATCAGAAAAATATGTCTTGAAAATTCCTTGGAAACTTTTTTAAAAGATGTAATTGATGGCAAATAATGAGATTACCTTTAGTCACCTGTTAAACACTGGAATTTGTCTAAGCTTCAGCAACTGTGTTGAAAGTTAGGAACCTTTGGTGGGAAAGGAGAATCAGAAAAACAGGAATTGTTCACTCCTGTTCATAGAGTTTCTTGGCCCTTCCAAAGAGCTGGGATGTGAAAAGTCAACTGCCTTCCTATAATTGATTATGGAAATCCCCAGGGAACTGGAGTTCCCCACCCAGAACTGACCTTTAGCATGTCTTATCTTTGGTTTTGAAAAGTTGGCATTCGGCAGCTCTCGGGTGAGAAACTGTTGCCTCACAGGGCAAATAAATCAGCAGATTACAAATGAATCAAAAGATTAGAAATGAATACTTTTAAGAAGTGATAAGATGATGTTGAAGATAAAGTGCACGATGGCAGACTATCCACATCAATCTACAAAGAAAAGATCTTGTCCATGACCTAGGTGAAGAGAGCCAACAATTATTAGAAACAATAGCCAACATTATAGGCATCTCAATTTGTTCAGCTTACACAATTCTGACTGAAAAATTAGAGTTGAGCCAACTTTCCACTTGATGAGTGCCAAAATCATTGCATCCAGATTAGCTGCAGACAAGAGTAGAACTTTCAAAGGAAATTTTAGACAAGTGGGATCAATATCTTGAAGCATTTATTTGAAGAATTGTAATGGGATGGAACATGGCTTTCCCAGTATAATCCTGAAGAAAAAGCACAATCAGAGCAATGGCTACTAAGTGGTAGAAGTGGTTCAGTCAAAGCAAAAGTGGACCAGTTAAGATTAAAGGTCATGGCAAAAGTTTTTTTAATGTTCAAGGCATTTTGCTTGTTGACTTTCTAAAGTGCTAATGAACAACAACATCTGCTAATTATGAGAGTGTTTTGAGAAAGTTAGCCATACTTTAGCAGAAAAATGCCTGGAAAGTTTCACTGTAGAGTCCTTGCCCACTACAATAATGCTCTTACTTACTCCTCTCATTAAACATATACAATTTTAACATAGCTTCAATGGGAAATCATTAGGTATCCACCTTACAGTCCTGATTTGGCTCCTTCAAACTTCATTTTATTATCAAGTCTTTAAAAGGCACCCATTTTTCTTCAGTTAATAATGTATTAAACTTGACGCAACTTATGTTGACAAATGAAGTTTATATTTTTAATTTAATTTAATTAATTTATTTAATTTAATTTTGAGATAAGATCTCACTCTGTCACCCAGGCTGGAGTGCAGTGATGCAAACATGGCCCACTGTAATCTCAACCACTTGAATTTAAGTGATCCTCCTACCTTAGCCTCCTAAATAGCTGGGACCACCAGCATGCACCATCACATTTGGCTAATTTTTTTAAAAAATTATACTTTAAGTTCTGGGATACACGTGCAGAACATGCAGATTTGTTACATAGGTATACAAGTGCCATGGTGGTTTGCTGCACCCATCAACCTATCATCTACATTAGGTATTTCTCCTAATGCTATCCTTCCTCTACCTCCCACCCCCTGACAGACCCCAGTGTGTGATGTTCCCCTCCCTGTATCCATGTGTTTTCATTGTTCAACTCCCACTTATGAGTGAGAACATGTGGTGTTTGGTTTTCTGTTCCTGTGTTAGTTTGCTGAGAATGATGGTTTCCAGCTTTATCCATGTCCCTGCAAAGGATATGAAGTCATCCTTTTTTATGGCTGCATGGTATTCTACAGTGTATATGTGCCAGATTTTCTTTATACAGTTTATCACTGATGGGCATTTGGGTTGTTCCAACTCTTTTCTATTGTAAATAGTGCTGCAATAAACATACGTGTGTATGTGTCTTTATAGTAGAATGATTTATAATCCTTTGGGTATATATCCAGAAATGGGATTGCTGGGTCAAATGGTATTTCTAGTTCTAGATCCTTGAGGAATCACCATACTGTCTTCTACAATGATTGAACTAATTTACATTCCCACCAACAGTGTAAAAGCATTCCTATTTCTTCATATCCTCTCCAGCATGTGTTGTTTCCTGACTTTTTTTCTTTTTTGGAGACGGAGTTTTGCTCTGTTGCCCAGGCTGGAGTGCAGTGGCACGATCTTGGCTCATTGCAACTTCTGCCTCCCAGGTTCAAGTGATTCTCCTGCCTCAGCCTCCTGAGTAGCTAGGACTACAAATGCATGCTGCCATGCCCAGGTAATTTTTTGTAATTTAGTAGAGACGAGGTTTCACCATGTTGCCCAGGCTGGTCTCAAGCTCATGAGCTCAGGCAATCCACCTGTCTCGGTCTCCTAACATCCTAGGTTTACAGGCATGAGCCACCATGCCCGGCCTGTTTCCTGACATTTTATTGATGGCCATTCTAAGTGGTGTGAGATGGTATCTCATTGTGGTTTTGATTTGCATTTCTCTAATGACCAGTGATGATGAGCTTTTTTTCATATGTTTGTTGACCTCATAAATGTCTTCTTTTGAAAAGTGTCTGTTCATATACTTTGCCCACTTTTTGATGGGGTTATTTCTTGTAAATTTAAGTTTCTTGTAGATTCTGGATATTAGCCCTTTGTCAGATGGATAGATTGTAAAAATTTTCTCCCATTCTGTAGGCTGCCTGTTCACTATGATGATAGTGTCTTTTGTTGTGCAGAAGCTCTTTAGTTTAATTAGATCCCATTTGTCACTTTTAGCTTTTGTTGCCATTGCTTTTGGTGTTTTAGTCATGAAGTCTTTGGACATGCCTGTGTACTGAAGGTATTGCCTAGGTTTTCTTCTAGGGTGTTTATGGTTTTAGGTTTTATGTCTAAGTCTTTAAATCACCTTCAGTTCATTTTTGTATAAGGTATAAGGAAGGGGTCCAGTTTTAGTGTTATGCCTATGGCTAGCCAGTTTTCCCCACACCATTTATTAAATAGAGAATCATTTCCCCATTGCTTGTTTTTGTCAGGTTTGTCAAAGATCAGACGGTTGTATATGTGTGGTGTTATTTCTGAGGCCTCTGTTCTGTTCCATTGGTCTATATATCTGTTTTGGTATCAATACCATGCTGTTTTGGTTACTGTAGCCTTGTAGTATAGTTTGAAGTCAGGTAGCATGATGTCTCCAACATTGTACTTTTTGCTTAGGACTGTCTTGGCTATATGGGATCTTTTTTGGTTCCATATGAACTTTAATGTAGTTTTTCTAATTCTGTGAAGAAAGTAAATGGGAGCTTGATGAGGATAGCATTGAATCTGTAAATTACTTTGGGCAGTGTCCATTTTCACAATATTGATCCTTCCTAACCATGAGTATGGAATGTTTTTCCATTTGCTTGTGTCCTCTCTTATTTCCTTGAGCAGTGGTTTGTAGTTCTCCTCGAAGAGGTCCTTCCACATCCCTTTTAAGTTGGATTCCTAGGTATTTTATTCTCTTTGTAGCATTTGTGAATGGGAGTTCACTCATGATTTGGCTTTCTGTCTATTATTGGTGTATAGGAATGCTTGTGATTTATGCACATTGATTTTGTATCCTGAGACTTTGCTGAAAGTGCTTATCAGCTTAAAGATTTTGGGCTGAGACGATGGTGTTTTCTAAATATACAATCATGTCTCCTGCAAACAGACAATTTGACTTCCTCTGTTCCTATTTGAATACTCTTTATTTCTTTCTCTTGCCTGATTGCCCTGGCCAGAACTTCCAATACTATGTTGAATAGGAGTGGTGAGAGAGGGCATCCTTGTCTTGTGCCAGTTTTCAAAGAGAATGCTTCCAGCTTTTGCACATTCTGTATGATATTGGCTGTGGGTTTGTTATAAATAGCTCTGAATATTTTGAGATACGTTCCATCCATACCTAGTTTATTGAGAGTTCTTATCATGAAGGGGTGTTGAATTTCATTGAAGGCCTTTTCTGCATCTAGTAAGACAATCTTGTGGTTTTTGTCATTGGTTCTGTTTATGTGATGGATTACATTTATTGATTTGCATATGTTAAACCAGCCTTGCACCCCAAAGATGAAGCTGACTTGATCGTGGTGGATAAGCTTTTTGATGTGCTGCTGGATTTGGTTTGCCAGTATTTTATTGAGGATTTTCACATCGATGTTCATCAGGGATATTGGCCTGAAATTTTCTTTTGTTGTGTCCCTGCCAGGTATTGGTATCAAGATGATGCTGGCCTCATAAAATGAGTTAGGAAGGAGTCCCTCTTTTTCTATTGTTTGGAATAGTTTCAGAAGGAATGGTACCAGCTCCTTTTTGTACCTCTGGTGGAATTTGGCTGTGAATCTGTCTGGTCCTGGGCCTTTTTTGGTTGGTAGGCTATTAATTACTGTCTCAATTTCAGAACTTGTTATTGATCTATTCAGGGATTTGACTTCTTCCTGGTTTAGTCTTGGAGGGTCTATGTGTCTGAGAATTTATCAATTTCTTCTAGATTTTCTAGTTTTATTTTGCATAGAGGTATTCATAGTATTCTCTGTAGTATTCTTTGTAGTTTGTATTACTGTGGGATCAGTGGTGATGTCCCCTTTATCAGTTTTTATTGTGCCTATTTGATTCTTCTCTCTTTTCTTCTTTATTAGTCTGGCTAGCAGTCTATCCATTTTGTTATTCTTTTCAAAAAACCAGCTCCTGGATTCATTGATTTTTTGAAGTGTTTTTCGTGTCTCTATCTCCTTCAGTTCTGCTCTGATCTTAGTTATTTCTTGTCTTCTGCTAGCTTTTTAATTTGTTTGCTCTTGCTTCTCTAGTTCTTTTAAATTATTTTTTAATAATTTTAAAATTATATTTAAAAAATATTTTAAATTACTTCCAATTATGTGGTCAATTTTAGAATAAGTGCGATGTGGTGTTAAGAAGAATGTATATTCTGTTGATTTGGGGTGGAGAGTTCTGTAGATGTCCATTAGGTCCACTTGATCCAGAGCTGAGTTCATGTCCTAAATACCCTTGTTAATTTTCTCTCTTTGATGTGTCTAATATTGACAGTGGGGTGTTAAAGTTGCCCACTATTATCGTGTGAGCGTCTAAGTCTCTTTGTAGGTCTCTAAGAACTTGCTTTAATAATTTGGGTGCTCCTGTATTAGGTGCATATATTTAGGATAGTTAGCTCTTCTTGTTGAATTGATCCCTTTGCCATTATGTAACGCCCTTTTTTGTCTTTTTTGATCTTTGTTGGTTTAAAATCTGTTTTATCAGACTAGGATTGCAATCCCTGCTTTTTTTTTTTTCTTTTCATTTTCTTGGTAAATATTCCTTCATCCCTTTATTCTGATCCTATGTATGTCTTTGCACATGAGATGGGTTTTCTGAAAACAGCACACCGATGGGTCTTGGCTCTTTATCCAAGTTGACAATCTCTCTTTTAATTGGGGCATTTAGCCCATTTACATTTAAGGTTAATTTTATTATGTGTTAATTTGATCCTGTCATTATGATGCTAGCTGATTATTTTGCCCATTAGTTGATGTAGTTTCTTCATAGTGTCGATGGTCTTTACAATTTGGTACGTTTTTGCAGTGGCTGGTACCAGTTTTCACTTTCCATGTTTAGTGCTTTCTTCAGGAGCTCTTGTAAGGCAGGCTTGGTAGTGACAAAATCTCTCCACATTTGCTTGTCTATAAAGGATTTTATTTCTCCTTCACTTGTGAAGCTTAGTTTGGCTGGATATGAAATTCTGGGTTGAAAATTCTTTTAAGAATGTTGAATATTAGCCCCCACTCTCTTCTCGCTTGTAGGGTTTCTGTAGATAGACCCACTGTTAGTCTGATGGGCTTCCCTTTGTGAGTAACCTGACCTTTCTCTCTGGCTGCCCTTAACATTTTTTTCCTTTATTTTAATCCTGGTGAATCTGATGATTATGTGTCTTGGAGTTGCTCTTTTTTTTTTTTTTTTTTTTTTTTTTGAGACTGAGTCTGGCTCTGTCGCCCAGGCTGGAGTGCGGTGGCCGGATCTCAGCTCACTGCAAGCTCCGCCTCCCGGGTTCACGCCATTCTCCTGCCTCAGCCTCCCGAGTAGCTGGGACCACAGGCACCCGCCACTTCGCCCGGCTAGTTTTTTTTTGTATTTTTTAGTAGAGACGGAGTTTCACCGTGTTAGCCAGGATGGTCTCGATCTCCTGACCTCGTGATCCGCCCGTCTCGGCCTCCCAAAGTGCTGGGATTACAGGCTTGAGCCACCGCGCCCGGCCGGAGTTGCTCTTCTTGAGAAGTATCTTTGGTGTCCTCTGTATTTCCTGAATTTGAATGTTAGCCTGTCTTGCTAGGTTGGGGATGTTCTCCTGGATAATATCCTGAAGAGTGTTTTCCAACTTGGTTCCATTTGCCCCATCACTTTCTGGTACACTAATCAAATGTAGGTTTGGTCTTTTCACATACTACTATATTTCTTGGAGGCTTTGTTTGTTCCTTTTCATTCGTTTTTCTCTAATCTTGTCTTCATGCTTTATTTCATTAATTTGATCTTCAAACTCTGATATCCTTTCTTCCACTTGATCGATTCGGCTATTAATACTTGTGTATGCTTCACGAAGTTCTCGTGCTTTTTCTTTTCCAGCTCCATCAGGTCATTTATGTTATTCTCTAAACTGGTTATTCTAGTTAGCAATTCCTCTAACCTTTTTTCAATGTTCTTAGCTTGCTTGCATTGTATTAGAACATGCTCCTTTTGCTTGGAGTTTGTTATTACACACCTTCTGAAGTCTACTTCTGTCAATTTGTCAAACTCATTCTCAGTCCAGTTTTGTTCCCTTGCTGGTAAGGAGTTGTGATTCTTTGGAGGAGAAGAGGCATTTTGGTTTTTGGAATTTTCTGCCTTTTTGCACTGGTTTTTCCCCATCTTTGTGGATTTACCTACCTTTGGTCTTTGATATTAGTGATGTGCAGATGGGGTTTTTGTGTGGATGTCCTTTTTGTTGATGTTGACGCTATTCTTTTCTGTTTGTTAGTTTTCCTTCTAACTGTCAGGCCCCTCTGCTGCAGGTCGGCTGGAGTTTGCTGAAGGTCCACTCCAGACCATGTTTGCCTGGGTATCACCAGTGGAGGTTGCAGAACAGCAAAGATTGCTGCCCGTTCCTTCCTCTGGAAGCTTTGTCCCAGAGGGGCACCCACCAGATGCCAGCCAGAGTGCTCCTGAATGAGCTTTCTGTCGACCCCTGCTGGGAGGTGTCTCTCAGTCAGGATGCACGGGGGTCAGGGACCCACTTGAGGAGGCAGTCTGTCCCTTAGCAGAGCTTGAGCACTTTGCTGGGAGATTTGTTGCTCTCTTCAGAGCCAGCAGGCAGGAGCGTTTAAGTCTGCTGAAGCTGTGCCCACAGCTGCCCCTTCCCCCTAGGTGCTCTGTCCCAGGGAGATAGGAGTTTTATTTATTAGCCCCTGACCAGGGCTTCTGCCTTTCTTTCAGAGATGCCCTGCCCAGAGAGGAGGAATCTAGAGAGGCAGTCTGGCTACAGTGGCTTTGCTGAGCTGTGGTGGGCTGTGCCCAGTTCAAATTTCCCAGTGACTTTGTTTACACTGTAGGGGGGAAACCACCTTCTCAAGCCTCAGTAATGGCAGGCGCCCCTCCCCCCACCAAGCTCAAGTATATCAGGTTGACTTCAGATTGCTGTGCTGGCAGTGAGAATTTCAACCCCGTGGATCTTAGTTGCTGGGCTTTGTTGGGGTGGGATCTGCAAAACTAGAACACTTGGCTCCCTGGCTTCAGCCCCCTTTCCAGTGGAGTGAACGGTTCTGTCTCACTGGCACTCCAGGTGCCACTGGGTTATGAAAAAAAACTCCTGCAGCTAGCTCAGTGTCTGCCTAAATGGCCACCCAGTTTTGTGGTTGAAACCCAGGACCCTGGTGGTGTAGGCACCTGAGGGAATCTCCTGGTCTACAGGCTGTGAAAACTGTGGGAAAAGCATAGTATCTGGGCTAGAATGCACTGTTCCTCACAGTACAGTCCCTCACGGCTTCCCTTGGCTAGAGGAGGGAGTTCCCCGACTCCTTGCACTTCCTGTGTAAGGCAATGCCCCACCCTGCTTCTGCTCACCCTCCATGGGCTACAACCACTGTCTAATCAGTCCCAGTGAGATGAGCTGGATACCTCAGTTGAAAATGGTGAAATCACCTGCCTTCTGTGTTGATCTTGCTGGGAGCTGCAGACTGGAGCTGTTCCTATTTGGCCATTTTGCCCGGATCTACTTTTAATTCAATTTTTCTAGAAATTTCAACTTGAAATTTCCTCATACTGTTCACAGGTTAGGCACTAAGATTATAGCAGTGAATTAAACAGATGGAACCCCCTACTGTTATGAAACT
Source organism: Macaca nemestrina (assembly GCF_043159975.1). NCBI lineage: Eukaryota > Metazoa > Chordata > Mammalia > Primates > Cercopithecidae > Macaca > Macaca nemestrina. The sequence continues at coordinate 66,331,434 of NC_092135.1, forward strand.
TAAAGCTTAGTTGATAACTCAGCCAATAAACAACTTTCCAGATAACTGTATAATTACAATACAGGGTGCTATGACAGGGCTAAAAAGGGATCTAATTTAGGCTGGAGTTTGGAGAAGTTCTCCTTGAAGAAATGATATTTTATTTGTTTTCTTAGATCCTTAATAAGTCAAAGTAGCAAAATTAAAGGCAAATATTTAAATGGAACACAGACAAGCACTGCTTTTAATTCTGTAATAAACAAATAAGACCAATGCAAACTTTCTAAATAAATCATAAGCAAATTGAATCTAATATGTGCTAATGATAAAGTAGTATATATTCCAGAAATAAAATGATCAGTAGCAGAAATCTATGTCCTATCAATATTGTTCAGGAAATTAGTCAATTTTTCAAATGACATTTCAATAGCTACAGAAAAAACATTTTATGAAGCACACTATATTAGTCTGTTCTGATGCTGCTAATAAAGACATATCAGAGACTGGGTAATTTATAAAGCAAAAGAGGTTTAATGTACTCACAGTTCCACATGGCTAGGGAGGCCTCATGATCATGGCAGAAGGCAAAGTAGGAGCAAAGGCACATCTTACATGGTGGCAGGCAAGAGAGCATGTGCAGGGGAACTGCCCTTTTTAAAACCATCAGATCTCATGAGACTCATTTACTATCATGAGAACAGCTCAGGAAAAACCTGTCCCCATGATTAAATTACCTCTTGCTGGGTCCCTGCCACAGCACATGGGGATTATGGGAGCTATTTTTAAAGATGAGATTTGGGTGGGGATACAGCCAAACCATATCATTTTGACCCTGATCCCTCCCAAATCTCATATGCTTACATTTCAAAACCAATCATGCCTTCACGACAGTACCCCAAAGTCTTAACTCATTTCAGATTAACTCATAAGTCCAAGTCCAAAGTCTCATCTAAGACAAGGCAAGTCCTTTTTACCTATGAGCCTGTAAAATCAAAAGCAAGTTAATTACTTCCTAGATACAATGGGGGTTTAAGCACTGGGCAAATACACCTGCTCCAAATGGCATAAACTGGCCAAAACAAAGGGGCCACAGGCCCCATGCAAGTCCAAAACCCAATAGGGAAGTCATTAAACCTTAAAGTTCCAAAATGATCTAATGTCCTTTGACTCCATGTCTCACATCCAGGTCACATTGATGCAAGAGGTGGGCTCCAATGGCCTTGGGCATATCTGCCCTTGTGGCTTTGCCACAGACCCCCCTCCCAGCTGCTTTCAGGGACTGGTGTTGAGTGTCTGTAGCTTTTCCAGGCATACAGTGCAAGCTGTTGGTGGATCTACCATTTTGGGGTCTGGAGGATGGTGGCCCTCTTCTCACAGGTCCACTAGGTAGTGCTCCAGTAGGGACTCTGTGTGGAGGCTCTGATGCCACATTTTCCTTCCACACTGCCCTAGCAGAGGTTCTCCATGAGGGCTCCACTCCTGCAGCACACCTCTGCCTGGACATCCAGGCATTTCCATACACTTTCTGAAATCAAGGCAGAGATTCCCAAACCTCAATTCTTGGATTCTTTATACTTGCAGGCTCAACACCATGTGGAAGCTACCAAGACCTGGGGCTTACATCCTCTGAACCCATGGCCTGAGCTGTACCTTGGCCCCTTTTAGCCAGAGTTGGAGTGGCTGGGATTCAGGGCATCAAGTCCCAAGGCTGCACATAGCAAGGGGGCCCTGGACTTGGCCCAAGTAACCATTTTTTCCTCCTAAACCTCCGGGCCTGTGATGAGAGGGGTTGCTGCAAAGTTCTTTGACATGTGCTGGACCTTTATTCCACTTCCCAACAAGTTTCTCATCTCTATCTGAGACCACCTTAGCCTGGACTTTATTGTTTGTATCCCTATCAGTACTTTGGTCAAAGCCGTTCAACAAGCCTCTAGGAAGTTCCAAACTTTTTCACATTTTCCTGTCTTCTGAGCCCTCCAAGTATCTAAGAAGTTACAAACTTTCCCACATTTTCCTATCTCTCTTCTGAGCCCTCCAAATTGTTCCAACCTCTGCCTGTAACCCAGTTCCAAAGTCACTTCCACATTTTCAAGTATCTTTACAGCAGCACCCCACTCTACTGGTACCAATTTACTGTATTAGTCTGTTCTCACACTGCTAATAAATACATAGCAGAGTCTAGGTAATTTATAAAGGGAACAGGTTTAATGGACTCACCATTTCACATGGCTGGGAGGCCTCATAATTGTGACAGAAGGTAAAAGTGGAGCAAAGGCATGTCTTACATGGCTGCAGGCAAAAGAGCATGTCCCCTTTATAAAACCATCAGATCTTGTGAGACTTATTCACTATCATGAGAACTGCTGGGGAAAAACCTGTCCCCATGAATTAAGTACTTCCCACCTGGTCCCTCCCAGGACATGTGGGGATTATGGGAGCTAAAATTTAAGATAAGATTTGGGTGGACATAGCCAAACCATATCACACATTTACTCATGAAAAGATTTTTTTTTTTTTTAGTAGATTAGGAAAATAAGAAAATCCCTTAACCTAATAAGAAAAGAATACTTTTTAAAAATCCTTCAGCAAATAGATTTAATTATAAAACTTTTAAAATATTTCCATTAGAGTCAGGAGACCATAACTTTTCAATACTGTCCTAGGAGTCCTAGTCAATACAGAAAATAAGCAGTAAAAAATATTAGAGAATGTATCAATTAGACTAAGCATTATTCAATTTATTGTGGTTTGGAAATTTAAAAGTTAACCACATTGTTCATTTCTGAAAGAGACAAAGTTGTCATTATGTGCAAATGATATAATCTTATCAAGATTCAGGACAAGAAGTGGAAAAACTATTTTAATGAATAAGATAATTCAGCAAAATTTTCTCAGTGAGGCCAGATGTGGTGACTCATGCCTATAATCTCAGCACTTTGGAAGGCCAAAGTGGGAGGATCATTTGAGCTCAGAACTTCAAGACCAACCTGGGCAACATAGTAAGATCCCATCTCTAAAAAAAAAAAAAAAGAAAGAAAGAAATTTTAATTAGCCAGGCACGTTAGTAAGCACCAGAGGTCCCAGCTACTTGGAAGGCTGAAGTGGGAGGATCCTTTAAGCCCAGAAGGTTGAGGCTGCTGTGAGCCATAATTTTGCCACTGTACTCCAGCCTGGGTGAGAGAGTGAGACCCTGACTCAAAACTTAAAACATAAAAAATAAATTTAAAAAAAATCAATAGTATTTTTATACCAATTTCTTTATACCAAATCATTCTCAAGAAGGGTACAAAGTATAAAATGCCAAGAAATTCATTTTTCAAAAGTTGGATTTTTATAGGAAAATTATAAACTTTTTAAAGGACATATTAAGACAATTTGAATAAATAAAAATGCAAGGACATATTATTATTAAAAATATCTTCTCAATTTAATCAATATATTCAATAAGCTCCAATAAAAATTACAAAATAATTTTTCAGAAATTTTGATAAGCTAATTCCAGAATTCATAAAGAAGAGTCAAAGTACATGAATAGTGAAGGCAATTTTTGAAAAAGAAATATAACAGTTACATATTTCTTAAATAAAACAAAAACCATCAATCAAAAGGAAAAATATATGATAAATTGGACTATGTTAAAATTAAAACATCCACATAGTTAGACACTATGAAAAAAGTTGAAAGAAAAGCAAATGACTGGAAAAGTCTTTTTAGCACAATAATTAGCAAAGGATTAATATTCACATCATGTATATAGAAATCTGACAGATTAATTTTAAAAGGACAACTCAATAGAAACTGGAGCAGAAACTGGTATGACACTCTGGAAAATGACATGGTAACATCTAGTAAATGCTTTGGAAAATGACATGGTAGCATCTAGTAAACTTGAAAATATACATATCCTGTAATCCATTAATTCTATGTCTCAGTACACTCTCTAGAAAAACACAGATATTACAAAAAGGAGAAACATCAAGGATATTCATGGAAGTACTGCTAACAGTAAATAAGTGGAAAACCTTAATGCCCATCAACAAGGGAATGAAGGGATGAAATGTATGGTATCCGTGCAATTTAATACTCAGTGGTAGTTTAAAAGATCTTTAACTTTATAAACATTAATATGAATAGACACCAAAAGCCATGCTGAAAAAGAAAGGCAAGATAGAGACTGATACATAGAAGATGATGCTGCTTATGTATATTAACCATATATAAAAGAAAATAAGACCGGGCATGGTGGCTCACGCCTGTAATCCCAGCACTTTGAGGCCGAGGCAGTTGGATCACTTGAGGTCAGGAGTTAGAGACCAGCCTGGCTAACATGGCAAAACCCTGTCTCTACTAAAAATACAAAAATTAGTCAGGCATGGTGGCAGGCCCCTGTAATCCCAGCTACCTGGGGGGCTGAGGCAGGAGAATTGTTTGAATCTGGGGGGCGGATGTTGCAGTGAGCCAAGACTACATCACTGCACTCCAGCCTGGCTACAGAGCAAGACTCCATCTCAAAAAAAGAAAAAACAAGAAAATATTACATGTATTTTTATCTTTTACATATGCATAGCATTAAAATGCAGACATAGTATATATGTGTAGATAAGTATAGGTACACACATCTATATTTAGATATATGTAAAACTACATGCAGATTAATGTAATTCTCTTCCAGAATAGACTGGAAGAAAACAGAAAACACTTCAAACACACCAGAAGAGGAGGGTGTGGCAAGTGGGGAGGGAGTAATCCTGGGGATAGGGTTTAAAGAACACTAATCTATATCTGTAGTATGTTATTTCTTAAATAAATAAAAGATTAAGAGCCAATGAGACAACATATTGATTGATTGGTTTATAGAGACAGGGTCTTGCTTCATTACCCAGGCTGGAGTACAGTGGTGCAATCATAGCTCACTGCAGTCTTATACTCCTGTATTCAAGTAATCCTCCAACTTCAGCCTCCCAAAGTGCTGGGATTATAGGCATGAGGTACCACGCCAGGTCCCAAGACAAAATATTTAAAATGTGTAATTCAAAATAGCCAAATAAGACATCTGCTGTATTGCTCTTTGTAACTTTTTCCCTTTGAATCTCTCACAGTTAAGCACTTTTAAAAAGGGACTTATAGATTGCTTTCATACAATGTAAATATGCAGATCAAATGCCCAAAGTGTCTTTAGAATTTTCTTTTCAAAAATGTCTCTGATTAGAATAATCAGATCATTTTTCTGAACAGGACTGGTTAGGTATGGAAAGAAAAACAGAAGAGAAGGTCCAAAAGCCAAGTTCATTGTGGGGAATTCTTTGAGTTCTTTTAGAAAGACTTGATTCTGGTTGTGGTGGGGGTGCAAGGGTGGGTAGGAGAGAGGATAGAGAAAATTTACCCCGAGACTCCTTCCTGCAACTCCTCAGACTCTTCCAGCTAACAGAACATGGGCATGATACATTAATGAGCCGAGAGTAAATAACAAGCAGAGGTGCCAGTTCCCTTGAGGCTTAGATGTCAGTGGTAAGAAAATACTACATTCTTTTTGTGTAAGAGGCTGAAAAGGTGAAAATCTCTGGTAAGGCATAATAACAGTAGAAGAGGGAAAGACTAAAGTTCACCCCTCCTGAAATTTATCTTATGCCAGTCCATGCTAACTTCAAATTCTGAGTAGCAATAGAACCCATCATATACTGTCATATTATTATAGAGCCTCTCAGAAGACAAGAGAAATTTGGGCCGCTTCTTCTTCTTTTTTTTTTTTTTTCTGAGGCTCTAGCATATTAAAAATGACGAAATACCAAAAGAGACCTACAATGATTATATATTGTTTACAATTAACAATAGGCCTTTGATACAAATTATAATAAAAGTAAGTATGCTAGTCATCACAGCTACAAATCATGAAAGATATGAAATCAGAGTATACATATGAAAGACAAAAATGTAAATTCCTATGATGAATATGTTTGTCTTTTAATCCTGTCATTATCTTTGTGGTTGTATGTAATGCCGCAATAAAAGATCAGGCTAAAAGTCTATAATGAGTCCCTTTGTGAATAAGAAGTCAGGGTGAAACAGTCTTCGTTTGCCATCTCCCCTGCCCTCCTTGTTTTAAGTTCTGCTCATGGGGGTTTCCAAGCAGACTGTAGCCCAGTTTAAAGGAATGACTGTGTCTTATGAGTTGTGGGGCAAGAGGTTGAGGGGAACAAGAGTGGGACTTTGACTGGATCTGTAGTGGAATGGCACATACTACAAGTCAACAGGATGGAGGAGGCAAGTTCAGAGAGGATGACATAAAGCAGGGAAGGGTAGAAAGATGCCATAAGTTTGGGCAGATGCTCAGAGCAGACCCTTGTACCTGGTCTATCCACCCTGGAGTGAGCCTGGCAGCCCACAGAACTGAGATAGGAATTGGCAGTCATAGTCTCCAAGACAACAGGCCACATGACCCCACCGATAACACAGGAGACAGTAAACAACAGGTCACAAGATCCTGCTGCTAAGAGGATAACAATAAAGAAACCAGGCTGTGGGCAGTGGCTCATGCCTGTAATCCTAGCACTTTGGGAGGCTGAGGCAGGCAGATCATGAGGTCAGGAGTTCAAGACCAGCCTGACCAACACGGTGAAACCTCATCTCTATTAAAAATACAGAAATTAGCCGGGCGTGGTGGTGCACACCTGCAGTCCCAGCTATTCGGGAGGTTGAGGCAGGAGAATCGCTTGAACCTGGGAGGCGGAGGTTGCAGTGAGTCAAGATCTCACCACTCCACTCCAGCCTGGGCGACAGAGCAAGACTCTGTCTCAAAGTAAATAAATAAATAAATAAACCATCTAGAACCAAGGTGGAATGAAAGTGACCTTCACTATTCATTATCCACAAATTATAATTCACTAGCATGCTAAAAAACATGTCAGGGCCATGACAGTGTACAATTGCCATGGCCACTCTCAGAAGTTACCCTGAATGGTCTAAACCGGGGAGAAAACCCCAGTTCTGGGAGTTCTCTGCCCCTTTTTACAAAAAACTTATGCATAATCCATCCCTTATTCAGCATATAATCAAGAAATAACCACAAATATAACCAGTGAGCAGCCCACAGTGCTATTCTGCCTATGGGGTAGCCCTACGTTGCTTATGGAGCAGTCTTCCCTTTGTTCCTTTATTTCATTCATCTTCCTCTTACTTTTTTCTGTCAGATCGCTTTTGACTTCTTTCTTGTGTGAAGCCAAGCACACAAGGTCCCTCAGACTGAACCCCACTTTTGGATGTGCAGAAGGGATGGGTTGGCTGAACTTTTCTACTCCCTTCTCTATGCAATTCATGATCTCATCGCCAAGTTTCATTCTCGTATTTCACTTTTTTAAGGGCTTTTCTACTAAGTCTTAACAATCATTATGTTTTTGAATTTTTTTTTAAATTATTGTACTTTAAGTTCTAGGGTACATGTGCACAACATGCAGGTTTGTTACATATGTATACATGTGCCATGTTGGTGTGCTGCACCCATTAACTCGTCATTTACATTAGGTATATCTCCTAATGCTATCCCTCCCTCCTCCCCCCTCCCCACAATAGGCCCTGGTGTGTGATGTTCCCCTTCCTGTGTCCAAGTGATCTCATTGTTCAATTCCCACCTATGAGTGAGAACATGTGGTGTTTGGTTTTCTGTTCTTGCGATAGTTTGCTAAGAATGATGGTTTCCAGCTGCATCCATGTCCCTACAAAGGACACGAACTCATCCTTTTTTATGGCTGCATATATTCCATGGTGTATATGTGCCACATTTTCTTAATCCAGTCTGTCACTGATGGACATTTGGGTTGATTCCGAGTCTTTGCTATTGTGAATAGTTCTGCAATAAACATACGTGTGTATGTGTCTTTATAGCAGCATGACTTATAATCCTTTGGGTATATCCCCAGTAATGGGATGGCTGGATCAAATGGTATTTCTAGTTCTAGATCCTTGATTAATTTAAAATGGATTAGAGACTTAAATGTTAGACCTAAAACCATAAAAACCCTAGAAGAAAACCTAGGTGATACCATTCAGGACATAGGCATGGGCAAGGACTTCATGTCTAAAACACCAAAAGCAATGGCAACAAAAGCCAAAATTGACAAATGGGATCTAATTAAACTAAAGAGCTTCTGCACAGCAAAAGAAACTACCATCAGAGTGAACAGGCAACCTACAGAATGGGAGAAAATTTTTGCAATCTACTCATCTGACAAAGGGCTAATATCCAGAATCTATAAAGAACTCAAACAAATTTACAAGAAAAAAAAAAAACCCATCAAAAAGTGGGCAAAGGATATGAATAGACACTTCTCAAAAGAAGACATTTATACAGCTAACAGACACATGAAAAAATGCCCATCATCACTCGCCATCAGAGAAATGCAAATTAAAACCACAATGAGATACCATCTCATACCAGTTAGAATGGCAATCATTAAAAAGTCAGGAAACAACAGGTGCTGAAGAGGATGTGGAGAAATAGGAACACTTTTACACTGTTGGTGGGACTATAAACAAGTCCAACTGTTGTGGAAAACAATCATTATGTTAACATATACTTTGAGAAACTGTTGGAGTAAGTGCCATTTGGGGGGAATATGTTCAGAGAGAGTGGTGGCTTCCCCCATGACCCTTCTACCCCTGGAAACACACACCCTGCCATCAAACTGAGCTTCTGACTTAAAGTCTGGGGAAGGCAGCTGACAGGGATCTGGTACTTAAATTGATAGAGGAGGACCTAGAATGTGGGAAGAGTGAAGGAATTTGGAGTTCTGGACAAGTAGAGACAAAATCCCAAGCCATAGAATTCTGTGAACAACGGAATGAGGGTCTAGGCATGGACACCAGCAGAGGAGGGTGCAGCTTGACACTTAGCAGGGTTTCCCTGCATCCCTACAGCTCAGTCCAGAGGTGATCTGGATGTGATGCAGGTGGAACAATCATATAATTCCCATAATATATACATGTCTTATGAACTCATCCAAATCAGAAAATACTCCACCTGCCTGATTGTAGGTGCTCTATAAAGGAAAAAAAGTGTCATTAAAAGTATTACAAAACTCTAAAAGGTCAGAGCCTACAGTCTCTGTGCATAAGTAAAACCATTAGATAATCTGGATGAGAGATCTTTATGGCCATTTGTCATTTGATGATATTTTCTTCACCTGTAAACCCAGAATGATACACTGTTACTAAGAGAGGATGAAACAGAAAGGCCTGGAACATTCCATTCCCAAGAGATAATGTATCTAAGTTATAACAAAGAGAAAGAAAATCAAAGCTTAAAATGTTCTCCAGTTTTGGTCTTTTGCACAGTCAACAGAAGCGTTACATACTCACTACTTTGTTATTAAAAATAGAGGCTACTCTCCTTCCAGTGTCCCAAGTGAGAAGAGGAAAGTTGTAACTGGATGTCATCAACAGGTTGAGAGACCAGTCACATCAAGGAAGAGAAGAGGGACCAATTTATGTTGACAACATTTAACTTTGATGAACCTCTTTTTATCAGCCTCTTCTAACTTGGGGAGATGGGAGAGGGGAAGACAGAAAGAAATGAAGTGGGGGAAGGTCGTCTAGAAATCTAGAAGAGAAAAAGTTTACCTGTAAAAAGAAAGCCAATGTGGATTATAATTTAACATAATCTTTAAAAGAAAATAAAGAGACTTCGACAAAAGTCAGAGCAAACCATTTTAATCACTTTGAACTCCAGTAGGAAGAGGGTAGTTTCCCTTGACCTTTGGCTAAAAAGTCCACTTAAAAAGCTGGTAGGGCCGGGCGCGGTGGCTCAAGCCTGTAATCCCAGCACTTTGGGAGGCCGAGACGGGCGGATCACGAGGTCAGGAGATCGAGACCATCCTGGGTAACACAGTGAAACCCCGTCTCTACTAAAAATACAAAAACTTAGCCAGGCGAGGTGGCAGGCGCCTGTAGTCCCAGCTACTCGGGAGGCTGAGGCAGGAGAATGGCGTGAACCCGGGAGGCGGAGCTTGCAATGAGCTGAGATCCGGCCACTGCACTCCAGCCTGGGTGACAGAGCGAGACTCCGTCTCAAAAAAAAAAAAAAAAAAAAAAAAAAAAAAAAAAAAAAAAAAAAAAAAGCTGGTAGTCCACGGGTGCCTGTAATCCCAGCTACTCAGGAGGCTGAGGCAGGAGAATCATTTGAGCCTGGGAGGCAGAGGTTGCAGTGAGCTGAGATCACGCTATTGCACTCCAGCCTGGGCAAAAGGGCGAGACTCTGTCTCAAAAAAAAAAAAAAAAAAAAAAGCTGGTAGTCCAAAAGTAAGGCTATGTTAGCAGGGAACATTGCTGCACAATCAGAGGAGTTAGTTTTTAGTCAGAGTTTACCAGAAAATCCCCAGGAAGTTTGAAGTTTCTTCCTCTGTGTCATTTTGAGTTGCTGTTTTTTGTCCCTAACCTCATTCAGATTAGTCAGTGTGAAAGTATTTGAAGGTATTTCTGCCATTAATTTTAATTCATTTCTAATTTTTAAAAAAAATTAATAAACTAAAAATAATAGCAAGTCCAATGATATTAAAAGCTTAAATTTTTTTTCTCATATGATGATTCCTTATAATAGGAAAAATTCCTTAAAGAGCTGTGTTTAAGAATTCGTGAGATCTGCTGATCTTTTATCAAGTCATACATTTGTTTCTATCAAGCCATTAAGACCATGTGTAATATCAAAATCATTGAATTATTGTGGAAACTCTTCTCCACATTATTTTATTATTTATTATTATTTCTACAAATTATTGTGTAAACTGTCCATCCAAAGTGACTATGGACAGAAAGGAAGTGGATGTGATAAAATATCAATGTATTGATACATTGAATTTAAAGTCAGAGAGGGTTCTAGATGGAAAGGACTGCATAAATCAATGAGACCTGTGGCTCTCAACTCTGGTTGCATAATAGAATCACCTCTATAAAGGTATTCCAGTCTTATGTTTCAACTCAGTGTTTTAAGGATATATTCTTGATTATTTATTCTATTTCAAATCTTCTCATCTACACCTCCCACTTTACCACCATTGCCAAATTTAGCCATGGGACACCTATACTTCTTATGAGTGATTTTTATTCTCCCTCTTGTTTGAGATCAATTTTTCTCCAATCTCTTTATCTTTCCATTTGAACACCTACAGAATTTTTCAAGACTCTTCTCGACTTCATGAATTTGAATGCTATAATATTCATGGTTTCTAATGCAGAATGTAATTAAAAACAGTCTACATTTGTCTTCTTTTTAAAGGTTAATATGTTTGTTATAAAATAATTTAAAATATTAAAACATGATAAGTATAAAAACCATAATAATACACAGAATAGGAAATACATTTATCACACATATAAGAAAATGTTGAAGAAAGTGCAAAATTATTTGAATATATTCTTGTATATCAAGGTTTAAGGACTTTTAAATGTATCATACCTAATGAAATGAAATAAACATTTTCAAGACTTTTGGGAAGGACTGTAGATTATTATCACACTTTGAAATATAATTTGATAATGTATATCAAAGCCTTAAATATTTTCATTTCTAAAACCTGGCATTAAGAAAAAAGTCAGCCATCTCTATGTGTCTCTGTCTTTCCTTTATGAATTTCTGCTCCTTTGTCCTAATATCAATGACTTTGGGTATCTGTATTAGTCTGTTCTCATGCTGCTAGTAAAGACATACCCAAGACTGGGTAATTTACAAAGGAAAGAGATTTAATTGACTTGCAGTTCAGCATGGCTGAGGAGGCCTCAGGAAACTGACAGTCACCGAGGAAGGGGAAGAAAACACATCCTTCTTCATACGGCAGTAGCAAGGAGAAGTGCTGAGCAAAAGGGAGAAAGTCCCTTATAAAACCATCAGATCTCATGAGAACTCACTATCATGAGAATAGTATGGGGAAAACCACCCCTATAATTCAGTTATCTCCACCTGGTCCTGCCCTTGACACGCGGGGATTATTACAATTCAAGGTGAGACTTTTGTGGGGACACAGAGCCAAACCTTAGCAGAATCCTATTTAGGATTCCATTACATGT